>NW_015386176.1:36142-44386 GCF_001527695.2 Protobothrops mucrosquamatus | reverse complement strand
GGCTCATCAATGCATCTGGCAATAGTTAAAGAGAAATATCTGTGGAGTCCTTGGTGCTCTCTGTGCTTGGTTGATCTTGGACAGCAAGGACTCCACAACAATTAAACAACAACTCAGTTCCTGGATATTGACTGTCTATTTTTCCTGTCTGTCTACTTTTTTTTAAAAAAAAAAAATTTCTTACCATAGGTCTGGAGGCTGACCGGCTACGGTTTGATCCATTCTTTCAAACACGAACATGCCAAGCAATCCATCTTCCGCAATCTGAGTACAGGAGTCATGCAGATCGAAATGGCCCCGGGCAATCGCATTTTCTCCTGCGGCGCAGACGGTACTCTGAAAATGAGAGTCTTGCCCAACGCGTTCAACATCCCCTCAGATCTCTGTGACATTATGTAGCCTCGGCGGCTGCCCCCTCAAAAAAGTAAAAGCCTGACCTTCCATCAAGAATTAAAGGAATGCTTTTCTACTCCTAGCTTCCCAAGATATTAGTGCAACATTGAAATACCAGTATTGAAGAAGCAGGGAGAGCAAAGTTTACACGCGGACGTTCGTATCGTTCCAAGCACTCCAGTGGCGCAATGGGGAGGGGGCACCAATCGCGGTTGGTGGGGAAAGCATGCCCCTTTTCAGAGTTAGATTTCCCGCGGGACGTGTAGTTGCCCTTCTGACTAGAAGCCTTGTTTACTCACCGAAGCCCAAAGAGGTTGTAGTTGCGGCAAATATCTAAAATAAGCTGGTTTTTTTTTTTCAGTGTTCTTCTTTGAACTGTCATGTCTGTCTCCCTCAGTGGAAAGCATGTCCATTTCTTTTCCAGTTATGAAAAGAGATAAGGATTTCTGAGGAAGTGTCATTTTGAGGGTGTTATTTTTTTATTATTATTATTTGTAATCATGTCTTGGGCTCCTATAACAAATGACAATGTGACGAATGCACTATTTGTGGGCTAATGTGCAATGAGGAATGATTTGGTGGCTCACCAGGGTGGTTGTTTTTTTATTTAAAGTTGAGATCCTTCTCCAGTTAGCATCCATGCGCATAATAACCGAGATACGCTCCTTTGTGCAGTTACTATAGAATCAGTTTCTTTTTTTAAAAAAAATAATAATTGCACATTAATGTTGATCGCTATGGACGGACGACGTTTTGAACCATGATAATCGCCATCCAAAATCCAATCCTGGTGTGTTTCCATTTCCCCAGCATATCTTTGTGCAATATTTATCCCCGAGTTTGCTGTGAATGTCCTCATTTCTCAATGCCCTTGATGAACAGAGCTGGGAATCAAGGCAGAAAAGCTACAGCAGATATGGTGGTGGAGGAGAGGACCTATCTTTCTTCTGAAGACTTTCATCTCATACCACATTCTACTTTTAGGATTCCTTCTGTCCCCCCTATTTATTTTCAGACTTGTCATTTTTATCGGGAATGTATTATGGGCACCAAAAGTCCACAAGAAACTATAGCTAACTTCTCATCATCACTTGAGTTTTGTTTAGGCCAGTAAACACACACACACACACACACACACCACTTTATGAAGTAATACTGTGGGAGAATCCAGTAGCAAACCCATCCACTGCTCATTTGGGAGAAACATCCTCCTTCCACATGGCCAGCTAGTAAAGAGTTGACAAATTTAAACCAACTTCCGCAGCATAATTGTATAAACTATGCAGAGGTCAATCTTGTTTGCTTGTAATATACTAGCTCTTGTCATATTTAGATGTATTTTTCTCTGTTCTAAACAAGCCAACACATTCTTACTAAGAGAAACATCTGACGTCTGTGTATTTCAATGTTGATGGATTGTATTTTTTTCCCCACTTGTGAGTGTTTGTGTCTGTGCTGTGCTGTACTGTAAAAGCGAAACAGAAGCCGATGGGATAAATTGCACCTTTGTCTAAAAGCAATTTTAAACTGCAAGCTGTGAAGTATGTATATGAGAAGAAAGCAACTATCATTTGTTTAGTTTTATCTTTGTAAGTTAAATAAATTCCTTTTATTTCACAAGACTTGGCCTCGGAAATATAGAGTTGGTATTTTATCGGGCGGCTTTGGAAAATATTGATACCAAGACTGGTTTTGATGGAATCCTTCTTGTCTAGAGGGAAAAAAAGTTAAATGCTTTGGAACTCCAACTTGTTAATAGAATTCTTGCCCCATTTTTTTTATCAGTGGGGCAAAACCTTTCATCTTATTAGGATAGCATCCCTACCTTACATTTTTGCTTTTTATCAGCTTTTAACTGATACCATGTTAATTTGAAATTCCTTCTTCTAGAATTTCAGGAGTTTGGGTGTGGGGTTTTTTAAGCATAGAAATATAGCTAGGTGCAAGTAGAAAGCTTTCCACTAATCTAAAGTAGATTTATCTCAGTGTGGTAACATCTACAAGCTTACTACAGTATTCTGGGACTTGGAGTTCCAACTGTCAGGAAGGAATTCATTTGAGAAGGACTGGTCTACATAACGGATGAGGTGATGGAAGTTCCAACTGATTGTTTTAAAGTCATAGACAAGTCTTTGTAGAGAAAATAGGAATGAAATTTAGCTAAAGAAATCCAGAATTAAGGAGCTCATCTTATAGAGGGTCCTAACTGATCAATGAACGCCACCACTTGTGTGTTTATCCCATGTGAGTACAACCGAAACGGCAAAACTTGCTTTGACCAACATGCTCCTACGCCCTGGGGTGGGAAGAGCGTTTTTATACAGAGCACTCTGCTAAGATTATTTCTTTTATCCCATCATAAGGTTGGCTTTTGCACTTTGGTGCGTATGTGCATGTGGCCTTTGCAGCAACACAAACATCAAAATAGAGGAAGGCAAAGGAATGACACCGATATGGGACAGTGTATATTATTTTCAGATCAGGCAGCAGTAGGCTTACAGGGTACATTAATGGAAATTCTTATTACAACTGCCTTCACATGGGCTGACGGGTGGAGATTCATCTCCTCTGAACCAACTGGAAGACTTGAGATGACCAGCAGCACCCCAGGGTGCTGAGAGCCGCGCTCGACTTTGAAAGCCCAAGGAGTGGTCCTCAGATATAACTAAGGGATACACCAGCCATAGTAATTTGCCTGATCTGTATCCTGATACGCTGATGGCTGGACCTTTTTTTTTTGAACAGGAGATGGGAATTTGAAGAGAGGTTCTCAAAACAGGTCCTCTACTGCAGAGGTGGATGGCCTGATGGCTGTCCGATACTAGGTGTGTTCAGATGAAAAAATGGACAGGGTACTGTATCAGAAACCCATGTTCCCAGGTGTGTAGGTGCTTATTCAACCAATTGTACGAGAGCATGGCCAACACCGGCACGAAGGTCGCATTTGAGGCTGGAGACACTTTCTGGTCGAACCCTTCCAAAGAAAGCGAGAGTTTCAGCTCGAAGCGGGCATCAAGCTGCTTCTCCCGCAAGAGGTCAAAAGCAAAGGCCACGTGCATGTGGTTCTTATCGGTGATATAGAGCACCCCACAGGCCACAAAAGCACTGCCAGCCTTGGACTGTGGGTAGGTGGTGTTCATGTGCCGCAACATGGAAAATGTCTCCTCTTCAACTTCTGCTACCATGATGTGTTCATCGGGCCGGGAACGATACATGACCCAGACACCATTTTCATCCACTGCAATGCTGAAATATGACTTGGAAGTACTGAAGAGATACATGCGCTCATAGTACCAAGAGTTCTCAATGGGCAGCGCTTTGGATATGCCCGTCTCAAAGTGGTACCTGTAAGGAAGACGGCAGAAAGGAGCTGAGAACAGGACCGCACCCTGTCCTGTTGACAATGACAAACACAACAAAGGCACCTCACGTAAACTCCTTGCTATTTTCTTTAGGTGTAAGGGAAAAGCAATAATGAATTGAAACACATTGCTTTCGTATTTCATAGAATCGCAATAAGAAAGGCCTTACAGATGATATAATAATAATAATAATAATAATAATGATGATGATGATGATGATGATGATGATGATGATGATGATGATGATGATGATAATAATAATAATAATAATAATAATAATAATAATAATAAAGTTGGATGGGACCTTGGAGGTCATCAAGTCCAACCTCCTGTTCAAGCAGGAAACCCTATACCATTTCGGACAAATGGCTGTCCAGTCTCTTCTTTAAAACTTCCAGTGTTGGAGCATTCACCGCTTCTGGAGGCAGGTTGTTCCACTGGTTAATTGTTCTAACTGTCAGGAAGTTTCTCCTTAGTTCTAGGTTGCTTCTCGCTTTGGTTAGTTTCCATCCATTGCTTCTTGTCCTGCCTTCAGGCACTTTTGAAAATAGCTTGACTCCCTCTTCTTTGGGGCAGCCCCTGAGATATTGGAAGACTGCTATCATGTCCCCCCTTGTCCTCCTTCATTAAACTAGACATACCCAATTCCAGCAACCGTTCCTTATATATTTTAGCCTCCAGTCCCCTAATCATCTTTGTTGCTCTTCTCTGTACTCTTTCCAGAATCTCAACATCTTTTTTACATCCTGGTGACCAAAACTGGATGCAGTATTCCAAGTGTGGCCTTACCAAGGCATTGTAGAGTGGTATTAATACTTCACGTGATCTTGATTCTATCCCTCTGTTAATGCAGGCCTAGCATTGTGTTTGCATTTTTGGCAGCTGCAGCACACGGCTGGCTCATATTAATATGTAATAACAGAGTTGCTCAACTTGGCCATTTGCAGATGGGTATGGACTTCAACTTCCAGAATTCCAAAGCCAGCATGCCCATTGATGAGGATCCTGGGAGTTGAAGTTCACACATCTGGAAGTGGCTATGGTTGGGAAACCTTGTACACTGTTGAGGAAGAGGGGAGGGGAGGGGAAAAGAACGGGAGAGCAAATACTAAAGAAATCTTGGGGGGGGGGGGTTTCCTTCTTGAAAAACTTTGCTTTTGAAATTTTCATTCAAAAGAAAGGGAAGTGGGAGGTAAACTCTTGTGCATTTATTTTATTTTATTTTGTCAATACAATCCAGGTGTCTGGATGAGCATCCTGTTTGTCACTGCATTTATCCTCTTGCTGGCAAAGTCTCCCTCCCTTATCGAGCTTCTAATAAATCCCAAAGAAAAACGTAATGAGGAAATTCTTCCCTGAGAGCCTTTTCAAGGTGGGCTGTGGGGGCAGCCAAGTGGATCTCAGAGTGATGGAAAGATTACCGCAATAAACTCCACCAGCTGAAGTAGATTCCCTTGCTCCCAAATGGAAAAAAATCAGCTCAGAAACATCCCGACAATTAGGTAGAAGAGGAAATAGCCCTTTCATGGAAAGGGGGATTGAGGAATGGCAGGGGGGGCGGGGATTTTATGCTCATAAAAAACTACCACTTGGAGGACAGCTAAACATCTGAAACAGAGGTGGCTCATGTGCTGATTTGTTCTTCTGAAGAATGCAGATTCTATCCAAAACTTCACCCATTTACTCTCCTGTGTCTTCTGGGAGAAATGTTACAAGTTCTGAGAAGACACCAGTCTTTAAATACATCCAAACAACAATCAAAACGTCCTGCTTAATATGAATTGTTAATTTTTTGGCCAAAACTTCCCATCTGCAACTTCTTCCATGGCCAATTGGAAGCTCCCTTTTAGACGGCCAGGGATGATTGAAAGATCTTGCTTAATGACGAAGTCTGCCTTTTAACAGACCAAATTAGGCTGTCAAGACCCTCCTTCATTTTCCTGCTGCGGCCCCCTCTCCAACGGGAGAGGGCTAGGAGCAACCCACACCTGCTCTCAAACTGGGCGATGTTGTTCTTGGCTCACACATCAAAAGAAAGGAAGTGAGGCACTACTCATAGTTTTCACCTGAGACCTTGTGAGCCAGCAACATTGGGCCAGAGCTCTTGAGCTGTCTCAGCTCCCACACAATTGCACACAGATGGACAGCCCTGCTTGCTACATGGAGCTTGGAATCAACTGTACAATGTCAACCCAACATTAAAAGAAGAAATGGGATGAGGGGCAGAGTGGAGCCAATGCTGTTCTTCTGCCTAAGCAAACGTACAATTTAGTGGACAGACAGGTGAATATGTGGCAGTTACTGATGAGTTCTGGGCACAAGCCAACTGGCACTGGCACCTAGAACAGAGGCACAACCTCTGGAAGGAGATCCATAGGTTATGTAGATCCTCAAGTCTGAATACGGGGGAAGAAGTCTCTTTCAATCATTTGTCCATAGCCCCAGAAGTCTTCCAGCTTCTAATGCAACTTCAGTTTCTGCAGAGGAGGACGCAATAATAGTACACAAGCACATGGCTTCTCGGTGGACAAAGGGACACAGAATTACAACCCTAGAAATGACTTCTTGAAGGCCACACAATTCCAAGAAAATAGGAACAGGAGAAGCTGCCCCACAATGAGTCTGGTCAAGACTCCATTCAGCCCAGTATTGTCCACACTGACCAGCAGCACCTCCTCACTGTTTCCAAGCAAATGTTTTACCTAGAAATACTAGGGGGGAAGAGTTGATATAGGTATTTTATCCTGTAGTAATCCCACTGCTAGGATAGCCCTGAATGAGACAGTATGTGTATATCCCCAACCAGGTGATCCCTCTGACTAACCAGCTGAGCACTTGCCAGTGTTTAAACAATTCTTTGGCCTTCTTTCCTGACCCCTTCCAGGGAGTCTGTCTTACCTTACCCATGAAGATCAAGCTACCCCTGCTACTTACTTCACAACAATGTTACGTCCCACTCGCTGGTAGTACAGAGCATTGTTATAGATGGTGTGGCCACATCCATAATATGACCAGGGCAGTTCAATGGTGGTGTAGTTGTCATTCCACAATGCATTGAGGTCCTGGTACTCCTTGATTATGTGTCCTGTTCACACAAAGTACAAAAGTTGAGTACCCACTCACTGAAATCCCTAGATTTTTCTAAGAATGCAATGTAGCAGTTCACATGTTGGTCTACTCTAGACCGAGGAAGCCAACTTCAAGTTCACCCTCAGCTGATCTAATGGTCTGTGGAAATGGCCTTGGGAGACAGTTGGGGGGACTGTCTGATAAAGTATAGTTAGCTTCCATCCATTGTTTCTTGCCTTGCCAACCTATTTTTCCAAAGCACCAGAAGGCAAGACAGGAAACAATGGATGGAAACTACTCAAGGAATGAAGCCACCTAGAACTAAGGAGAGATTCCCCAACATTCAGAACAATTCACCAGTGGAACAGCTTGCCTCCAGAAGTTGTGGGTACTCCATCACTGGAGGCTTTTAAGAAGAGATTGGGTAGTCACTTGTCTGGAATGATATAGTGCAGGGGTGTCAAACTCAATTTCATTGAGGGCCGCATCAGCATTGCAGTTGCCCTCAGGGGGGCTGGGTGTGTGTGGCCAGGGTGTGTGTGGCCTACTGGGTGGGTGTGGATGGAGTGGGCATGGCCTATTGGGTGGAAGTGGCCATCTCTACATCATTCGATTCAAGGGTGCCTGTGGGAGGCTGGGCAGGAGTGGGACAGATCTGAGGGTCTCTGGCAGAAGGGGGTGGGACCGGGGCAAGCGCCAAGGCATGGTCCACTGGAGGAGCCTCACTGCCTGCTGAAACCCCTCCACCGGAGCCATCAAGCCGGATATGTGAAGTAGGCAAGGGCCATTTGCTGGCCACTTCCAGGCGATGGTGCATTTGTTCATTCCTCACAAAGAGTGACACCTCCCCAGCATGCATCCGGGGGGGGGGGGCGACACAGCAGGGGCTGGTTCTTCGTTGTTTCCAGACGGCCTTGTGGAGCTAAGACTGAATGCGTTTCAGCATAGATGGCCACCACAAAATTCTACATTGGCTCCCGGCCGGCCTGGGCCAGGGTCAAGGCAGCGGGGGCCATTCGCTCACTGTTTCCAGGATGGCTTCATGGGCCACATTAAACCACTTCGTGGGCCGCATCCGGCCCCCAGGCCTTGTGTTTGACATGTCTGATATAGTGTCTCCTGCTTGAGCAGGGGGTTGGACTAGAAGACCTCCAAGGTCCTTACCAACTCTGTAGTCTGTTATTATTATTATTTATCTGGGCATGCTTCCTATGTAATAATAATAATCAGGGCTTTTTTTCTCAGCGAAAAGGTGGCGGAACTCAAACCTGGCCACGCCCCCATCAAACCCTAGGACCGCCCCTTTAGAAAAAAGATGCAAGTAAAATGTGGGAGGGGCTACTTCCGGTTTGGGAGGGGCTATTTCCGGTGCGGCCGGCCCGGAAAAAGGTGCCGGAACGCCGTTCCGCCGCGTTCCGGC
>NW_015386176.1:19269-36042 GCF_001527695.2 Protobothrops mucrosquamatus | reverse complement strand
AATAATAATGATGATGATGTTGGAAGGGACCTTGGAGGTCATCTAGTCCAACCCCCTGCTCAGGCAGGAAACCCTATACCATTTCGGACAAATGGCTGTCCAGTCTCTTCTTAAAAACCTCCAGTGTTGGAGCATTCACTGCTTGTGAAGGCAGGTTTTTCCACTGGTTAATTGTTCTAACTGTCAGGAAGTTTCTCCTTAGTTCTAGGTTGCTTCTCTCTTTGGTTAGTTTCCATCCATTGCTTCTTGTCCTGCCTTCAGGCGCTTTGGAGAATAGCTTGACTCCCTCTTCTTTGGGGCAGCCCCTGAGATACTGGAAGACTGCTATCATGTCCCCCCTTGTCCTTCTCTTCGTTAAAGTAAACATACCCAATTCCAGCAACCGTTCCTCATGTTTTAGCCTCCAGTCCCCTAATCATCTTTGTTGCTCTTCTCTGTACTTTTTCTAGAGTCTCAACATCTTTTTTGCATCGTGGTGACCAAAACTGGATGCAGTATTCCAAGCTATCTCACAAGGCTGACAACCACAGAGACCCACTGAATGACTTATGGCCAAGTCAATCTCACATAGCACAACCTACCAAGCAGATTGATTGTTATAGAGATAGAAAAGAAAGGAGATGCCTATATATAAGTTATGCTGAGCTCCTGGGGGGACAGGCAGGATATAAATCTCGCGAAGTATACATAGCTTACCTACCAGGATTAAGCAGTTGATGTACATTTTCACACTGGCTAGCTTCACATATTTTACAAATCTATGATTTGTCCAATAAGCCACAGTTGATAGCATTTATGCCACACCAGAGATGCGCAATTCTGACAGGACACAAATCGTAAATGCTAAGCCATAAATCATAGCTGATAAATCCCAATGGTGAGGTTTATCCATTACTTTTAACCAGGGTTTCTTGTATAAGTCTTGATTAGCTCACTTCATGCAACATGATAAGTCATAAATCATAGTTCACAAGCCCCAATGGACGGGCTCACTCAATATTTTAAGACAAAAATCAAATTATGGCTCAAGAGTGATGCATGAGCCTAGTCAATGAATGCAAAGGGGGAAACCTTGCATCAGATCCACGGCTTAGATCACTACCTAAGAAATGTAACTTTTTTCCCCACTTTCTAAGAACAGCAGCATCAATGGGCAAGGTCTGCATTTGCCCTACTGTATTTCCCCAAAAATAAGACTTATATTAAGTTTTGCTCCAAAAGACGCATCAGGGCTTCTTTTCCAGTTAGGGCATATATTCAGGGAAATACGGTACTAAATGCACTCATCTGGTTGACAGTCTTAACTGGGGCTTATTTTGGAGGGGGGCTTATATTACAAGCATCCTGAAAAATCATGCTAGGGCTTCTTTTCCAGTTGGGTCTTATTTTTAGGGAAACACAGTATTTTCACACTTGCTAAGAATTTCTCTTCCTTTTTAAAAGAAGGGCACCCAGTATTTTAAATGCCTGAGTTTTGAAAAGAAAAGGGTCTGTGTCTTAACATGATTTCTAAACAGTTAAAAAGCCCTGGTGGCCCAGTGGTTAAAGTGAGTATTGCAGATAAATTCTGCCCACAGCCTGGAATTCGATCCTGACGGGGCTCAAAGTTGACTCAGCCTTCCATCCTTCTGAGATCGGTAAAATGAGGACCCAGTAAAAAAGATGTTGAGACTCTAGAAAGAGTACAGAGAAGAGCAACAAAGATGATCAGGGGACTGGAGGCTAAAACATATAAGGAAAGGTTGCTGGAATTGGGTATGTCTAGTTTAACGAAGAGAAGGACGAGGGGGGACATGATAGCAGTGCTCCAATATCTCAGGGGCTGCCCCAAAGAAGAGGGAGTCAGGCTATTCTCCAAGGCGCCTGAAGGCAGGACAAAAAGCAACGGGTGGAAACTAACCAAAAAGAGAAGCAACCTAGAACTAAGGAGAAACTTCCTGACAGTTAGAACAATTAACTATTGTTAGAACAGAAACTATTTATTATTGTGGTTTTTAGTATCGCCTGTTCACCGCCCTGAGTCCCGTAAGGGAGATAGGGCGGTATATAAATTTAATAAATAATAAAAAAATAACCAGTGGAACAATCTGCCTCCAGAAGCGGTGAATGCGCCAACACTGGAAGTTTTTAAGAAGAAACTGGACAGCCATTTGTCCGAAATGATATAGGGTTTCCTGCCTGAGCAGGAGGTTGGACTAGATGACCTCCGAGGTCCCTTCCAACTTTTTTATTATTGTTGTTGTTGTTGTTGTTGTTGTTGTTGTTGTTATTATTATTATTATTATTATTATTATTATTATTATTATTATTAACACAAATAATGCTTCTATATTATTTTCATATTGCATACCACTGTTAACTGTCCAGAGAGTGCTGTGAAGCGCTAGGGGGGCGGTATATAAGCCTAAATGCTAGTGCTGTTCTGAAAGCATAACTGGATCTTCTGTTTACAAGACCAAGCAGGGAACTCCAGGTTTACCCGTGAAATGCTCAGCGATCCAAATCTTTTCGCTGGTGCGGTTTCCGAGATCTACCATCCACGCCCCGTAACTCTGCTTCAGTTTGACGATCTCTTCGGGCTTCCCAATAGACTCAATCATGTTTTCTAACAGGAGAAGAGAAGAGTCAGGGCAAGAGAGAGAGCAGGCGGTAGGCACCAAGAACTTTTCAAGAGGGATTTGGAATGAACTACTGTACCGCGTTTTCTGCGCTGATGGAGATGGGCTCTCTCTTTGGCTTTCCCGGCGAGGGTATCGTCATTTGGAATGCTGCAGGCCTCCCCTAAAACAGGAGGGGCAGGAGAGAGAGAGAGGCAGAGACTGCAGCTGAACTTTCCCCCCCTCCCCAAAAAAAGGCATTTCTTCGTGATGCTAAAACATGATTTATTTACAATGTTTTCTTTACCTCCAACCTTCCAGGTTTAAAAACTTGACATCTTTTATCAATGTTAATTGCTGATGATAGTCTATCTCAGGGGTCTTCAAACTTGGCAACTTTAAGACTTGTGGACTTCAACTCCCAGAATTCCACAAGTTGAAGTCCACAAGTCTTAAAGTTACCAAGTTTGAAGACCCCTGGTATATCTAATGCCTTTTTATACCACTCCTTATCACATCCACTTTGGGAGCTGATCCAGAGAATGAATTCCAGGTTCCAACCTCAACGTGGCCAAAATCTGTGGAGGGACACATTCTGGCCTATTTTGATGGTTATTTAGGAGTTCAAGGGTCCTTAGGTTACTACTGGTAGTCTGGAGGCGAAAGCTGATGGGCTGTGCACACACAATATACCAACGCCAATCGTGTCTCATCTCACAATCCAAAGGTTAAAGACTCCTGTTTACTCTTTCACCATATGAAGAGGTGAGAATTTCTTTTTCCTCGTTACACAGCCCTAGAAACATGTGCTTATGGCAGATCTGGGAGTCTAGAAGGGAGTGATATTTCTCTTTCAACAGTTCCTTTTCCTAGGAGGGCAGACCAAGGTTTTTATCTTTTTGTTTGGAAGAGTCAAGGCCCAAACTATCATTTGTGATGAGGACAGGAACAGGATTTGTGACTCGCCGTAACCTTTAACGAAAAGAAGCAGAAAAATCGAAGGCCATCCATGTTTCCATTGGAAATCCTCCAAGCCCTAGAGATCAGTAAGCCCACGGATCTCAAACCAGAAGCAAACATCAGTCTTAGATAAGCTTTCCCACCCCACATGCCACCTTGAGTTCAGGGTGAAGAAGCCGTGTTGTTTCAAGGAAGGCTCCCTGAATCCTACTGCAGCTACTTCACGGTACACAGCATTCTCTCCTTGTAAAGGAGCAGAACAGCGTGTAGATATGTTCTCCTTGAGCACTGGAATCCCTGCTTCTGTAGAAGAAAATTGTCAAGTAGTCCCCTTCTCACAAAGCAGACTTTGAAGCACCCTTAGGTGTTGTGTGAGGTTGCTCTAAGTGTCAGCTCTTGTACTATCATCCAGACCTCCCTGGTTCCCCATTAAAATTGTTCTTCAGCCTAAAGGGATGGCTACATCCAATTCTGGGTGGGCAGATAAGATTCTTTCATTCTCACAAGTGAGGCTGGAGGTTCAGCCCAAACAGACGTCTACTGCTGGTGCTCTAGCTTAGTTCAGACCCCTTCAAAGTAGGAGAAAAGTTAGTTTGTGCAATCACAATTCTCTCACATCCTACTTCTGGTCTTCTCTGTCTTCGAAACTGGGTAGCTTCAAGCAAAAGAGGAAGAATTAGGGAAGAGCTGCTTTGAACCAAGGTAGATCATTCAGCCACACCCCTCAGTAGCCCCATCTTAACAGCAGCTCTCACCCCAAAATGTTGTCCAACCCCTTCTTGGAGATCTCAAGGTTGAACCTGAGAGCATTTACTCATAAAGCCTGAGCTGGACCATTCACTAATGGGCTTTCCCTTCCATCAAATCAGATTCTCCAGAGTTCCATGCAAGGGTTTGTCCAGCTTATCCTGGAACTTGTCCCTGGAGACAAAACTCTGTGCTCTGTTGCTCAGTTTCTGGGCTTAGAGATGGATTTAAGCATCGCTCTAGGTTCAATTGAGTACTGACAAATCAAGGCTTGCCTTGCAAATGACTGCTCAAGTCCCTATCCATCCTCAATTATCTTCTCCTCCATCACATAAGATAAGGCAGAAGCTAGACACAGCAGGAGATGGAACCAGTAGGGCGCCAGCTCCATGGTGAGCTAATCAGGCAGCCTCCAAAATAGTACATAGAGGAGAGGGTGAAAGCAAGATTCCCCCCCCCTCAGCATCCTTGAAATGGCACGTTCTGTTCCAAGCATTGGAAGAGGGCCACGTACCCACTTCACAGGCTTGTTAGAAAATAAGCAGGGGGCCACCTTCAGAAAAAAAACAAAAAAAGGTGAGACCCACCAAACATAGCAGAATTAAATTCAGTTTTTTTAGGGGGAGTGGGGTGGAGAGGAGGGTGGAGATACTTCACTGGAGCTACCTAAGGAATGATCCAGACATAGAAAGAGCAGGAGAACTTAGTCAAAGCCTGGAAGGAGAAATAGCTCAAGGGGTTCATTTGCTCTGCCCTGAAGAGCAAATAGTAGATCATCTGAACTTTGAATCAGAAACGAAACGGAGAGGAAAAAGCAGCAGGTGACCTGTAGTTAGCATCCAGAAACGCTCACCTGTGCATTCGGTGTTGTAGATCTTCTCCTCCTGGGACTTGGCTTTACGTTTTCCTGAAGTTCCTGGTGGTCCTGGTGGTCCCTGAGGTCCTGGAGGACCAGGAGGTCCTGGAGGACCAGGATCACCTTTCTCACCTAGAAGCACCGATGAAAAAAAGACGAGAAAAAAATGACTTTTTCTGAGCGGACGCTCAGCAAACTTTGGAGGCTTTGCTTGTTGCGAGAATCATCTCCTTTCCCTCCGTCCAGAATTCATCAGAATCCAGAGGCTGTCCGCATGAATAACAACAGTGTGGACCTCTCCACCACCATTAGGTCAGCTTCAGATCATCTCTGCTGCCACATGAGTTATCTGAAAGCAGTGGACTCTAGGGCAGTGGTGGCGAACCTATGGCACAGGTGCCAGAGGCGGCACTCAGAGCCCTCTCTGTGGGCACACGCACCGTCTCCCCTGGCCTATTTCACATATCCGGCTTGATGGACTCTGGGGGAAGGGTTTCGGCAGGCTCTTCCAGTGGACTATTTATTTATTTATTTATTTATTTAACTTATATGCCGCCCTTCTCCCCATGGGACTCAGGGCGGCTCACAGCATATTAAAAACAATACAAAACATTTCCCCTGTAAAAGCCAATTAGAAACCAAATATTTATAGCTGTGTCTTATTAAAATCATTAAAATTGTCCCTATTTAAAAATTCACCCTAGGTCAGTCCCGCTTGCTGAAAAAGCCATGTCTTGAGGGCGCGGCGGAAGGTTAGGAGATCCGGAATCGTCCGGATCTCGGGGGGTAGTTCGTTCCAGAGGGTGGGGGCACCCACAGAGAAGGCCCTCCCCCTGGGGGTCGCCAGCCGACATTGCTTGGCCGCCGGCACCCTGAGGAGGCCCGCTCTGTGGGAGCGTACCGGTCTGTGGGAGGGAATCTGTGGCAAGACTATGCCTTGGCGCTTGCCCCGGTCCCACCCCCTTCTGCCAGAGACCCTCAGATCTGTCCCACTCCTGTCCAGGCCCCCACAGGCACCCTTGACACAAATGATGTAGAACTGGTCACGCCCACCCAGTAGGCCACACCCACTCCAGCCACGCCCACCCTGGTCAAACCTACCCGGGCCCCCCAAGGACAACCGCAATGCTGATGTGGCCCTCAATGAAATTGAGTTTGACACCCCTGTTTCAAATGGATCCACCCTTCAGAACTGAGTCTTTAAGTGACAGTGCGAAAGAACCTTCTAGCACAGGGGTGTCAAACTCGCCGCGTCACATGATGTGTCACGACGTATGGTGAATTTCTTTCCCCTTGCCAGAGCTGGGGTGGATGTGGCTTCCACGTGACACATCCGGCCCGTGGGCCAGCAGTTTGACACCCCTGTTCTAGCATGTTTGTGCCCAACCCATGCTCATCCCCAAGCATCAGAGTCACTTGGTTGAGTTGGGTGGCTATAGAAATTGAATAAATAAACAAATATTTTTTTAAAAAAAAAATCTTGGCTAGACACAATGAAGAACAAGCCTTCCCCACCCTGATGTCTTCCAGATGTGTTTCAATTACATCCTCTGAAGTCAGCACATCTGGAAGGCATCAACTTGGAAAAGGTTGGTTTCCAACTCAACCACCCTTATGCTTTCTTTAGACCACAATTTCATCTTACCTTCTGAAGCCAGTTCGTTGTTTGCTTCTCCTTTGTCACCTTTGGGCCCTCTGGAGCCCTTTTCCCCTCGTCCCCCCTCATTTCCAGGTGCGCCAATTTCACCAGGATCTCCTTTTTCACCCTTCTCTCCAGGGTCGCCCTTAGGTCCTGGAAAACACAGGAGAACATTAAACGCCGCAAGAGAGAGGCAGCCGAGAATAAATGCAATCCCAAGGCCTGGAGGAGATGTTTACATAGACCCATAAAGGAGACATGAATTCAACCCCACCCAGCTTGCTCTGAGAGTATTCATTTATTTATTTGTTTGTTTATGGTCAAGACCAAGTTACAGAATTTTTAAAAATGGCATCCCATTAATACATATGTACGTAACAATATATACCGTACATGTACAAAAGGAAGAAACCCAATGAAATTAATGATTCCTTGAAGGTGTCTATGGAGATTCTCAATCATCCAGGTCATGGTTGTCCCAAAGGTGCTTTTTCCAAAAGGCAACTGGACTTTCTTGGTTTTTCCCTTGAAAACGTTTTTCTTCTCATCCAAGAAGCTTCTTCAGAACTGACGAAACATCTTAGATGAGAAGCAAAATGTTTTCAAAGAAGAAAAACCAAGAAAGTCTTGTTGCCTTTTGGAAAAAGTACCTTTGGGGTTCCTTGAAGGCATCAAAGGGCTTCTGTAAGCTAAGGCTACCCATAAAAAATTTGCTACTGCCTTGAAAACACCCAGGTGTTGATCACTCAAACTCCTCATCACAAGGAGCACATATTCAACATCCAATGCTATGACTAAACCAGATTCCAACTAAGTTGCATCTCATTCAAGGCCCAGGCAAAATTATGTTGGCTGAGATACTAGATCATTTGAGGAACCTCATTATTTCAGAGTCACTTAGGTGAGATGGACGGTGTACAAATGGAAGGGAGGGAGGGAGGGAGGGAGGGAGGGAGGGAGGGAGGAAGGAAGGAAGGAAGGAAGGAAGGAAGGAAGGAAGGAAGGAAGGAAGGAAGGAAGGAAGGAAGGAAGAAATCTAATTCCATACAATGCAACAATCTAGTCTGAAAATACAAATAGACCAAGATCTGAGACATTGTGGGTTGTCAATATCAGCTCTACTTAAGCCTAGGGGGAAAAAATCAAATCACCAGATTTAATTTGCCTGAAGCGCCTCAATGGCTCCGTGGATTAAGCTGGAGCAGAGAATTTAGATCAACTTCATCACTCATGTTTCGTGAGTATACCTGTTTTCCCTCTTTTTCCTGGTTCTCCCCTTTCTCCAGGAATACCAGGAGCACCATCAGATCCATTCAAACCAGGCAATCCATCAATTCCAGGGGGACCTGATGAAGTCAAAGAATATTTTTTTAATGTTTTGTCTCTTCCCAGAAGAAAATCAGACGCTGAAAGACAGAAAGAGTTATTTCCAAGTGAAGATTCTCACAGGATCATGTTAGGGCTTCACAAATAATGATCAGAGGGGAGGCGCAGGAGGAAAGGACCCATTTCTCCATCACCACCAAGGTCATCTGAACAGGTTATTGGCCCCCAATCATCTGGTTATTGTATCAGGCTAAGCCATGGTTTGTTACATTGCATAAACTCATCGGATTCACATGTGGAGCACATCAAACCATCAACCATGGTTCAGAAGTGGTAAGGCTTCGACTTACACCAAACCAAAAGCAAGTTTAGTCACGATCAAACCCAACCATGGTTCAGTAACATTATTCTTATTTTTGTTTCAGTAATTCTACTAACTTTAAGGTGTTAGTTACCACCTTTAAAGCGCTCCATGGCATAGGACCTGGCTATCTCCGAGACCGCCTTCTGCCGCAGATTCCCTCCCATAGACCGGTACGCTCCCACAGAGCGGGCCTCCTCAGGGTGCCGGCGGCCAAGCAATGTAGGCTGGCGACCCCCAGGGGGAGGGCCTTCTCTGTGGGTGCCCCCACCCTCTGGAACGAACTACCCCCCGAGATCCGGACGATTCCGGATCTCCTATCTTTTCGCCGCGCCCTCAAGACATGGCTTTTCCAGCAAGCGGGTCTGGCCTAGGGAGAATTTTAAATAGGGAAAATTTTAATTATTATTTTAATATGACACAGCGGTAAATATTTGTTTTTAATTGGTTTTTATTGGGGATAATGTTTTGTACTGTTTTTTAATATGCTGTGAGCCGCCCTGAGTCCTGTGGGGAGAAGGGCGGCATATAAGTTTGATAAATAAATAAATAAATAAATAAATAAATAAACCATGGTTCAGCAATGGTAAGGCTTTGATTCACACTAAACCAAAAGCAAGTTTAGTCACGATCAAACCCAACCATGGTTCAGTAACATTATTCTTATTTTTGTTTCAGTAATTCTACTAACATCCAAGGCTCATTCTGGAGCTCCAAGTGGCCAACTCTAGCAAATTTCCAGTTGGAAATTCAGCAAAGGGGAAATACGAGAGGAATGAGAAACAGGAGGAGGACTTTAATACGGTGGGGGGTTTTTTTTTCAGTAAGACCAAGACAATAGAGCCAGAAAAGAAAATATATATTACCTGGTAATCCCGGTGGACCTAAATAGAGAATAAAACAAAGAATTACAAATAAAGACTAAGCGTAAGGTAAAGGTAAAAGGCAAAGGTTTCCTCTGTCCAGTTGTGTCTGACTCTAGGGGGCAGAGCCAGCATTGTCCGAAGTCGCTTTCCACAGTCATGTGGCCAGCATGGCTATATGCCAGAGATACATGGAATGCTGTTCCTTTCCCACCGATTTATCTATTCGCATTTGCATGCTTTCAAACTGCTGGATTTGCAGGAGCTGGAGCAAGGAACAGGAACTCACCCCATCCCGTGGCACTCAGATCTCAAACCTTTCCAGCTGACAAGCTCAGCATCTTTAACCGCTGAGCCATTGCTTAGCTTAATACTAAACCAAGAATGCAGGGCTTGGATGTAGGACTATGCCAACATCTTAACAGAAAACAAGAGAAATATTTTAATCAGCACAACCAGGTTCAAGAACCACTTAAACACTGGGTACACCTTACCCACTCAAGCTAAGAACATAGTGTTAACTACCTTTGAAAGAGATCGGGATGGGGCACAGCATATGTCCAAGGAAAATTCATTCTTTCCTCCCAGACCGTCATCACTGACATTCTTACCTGTTAAACACACTCCTTTTGTGCTGTTGCACAACTCGAGCATTACCCGGACCTAAAAGAAGAAGACGTTTCAAAGGTCACCTTTGAAGGACTTGTACTTTGCATTAGAAATTTTAGAGAATTTAAATTTGGATTCCTAACACTGAAATAATTTTAACAGTTGTAGATCTGGGGTTGTAATCTTGTCTCGCTCCTGTTTTGTACCTTTTTGGGTGAAGAAAGAAAAGAGTATAAATAACATAAAGAATGGCTGTCAGGTTACAGCACTGTTCAGATTTTCAGTAGAAAATTCCTGCTCAGATAGACACGTGCCCACATTTAATGCATTTCATCTTGATTTTAATTCCCAGCAAGCACAGTTTAAGATTTTTGTGAGCCTAAAGCTCTGGCAAGCTTCTGATTGTAGAGTTTCTGCATTGTGCTGACAATGAGGAAAAATGGTTTCTAAAATCGTATTTTTTTTCCCATTCATGGCCACCCCATATGATCGTTCGAGACCTTCAGGAAGGGAACAAGACCAATGGAACAACCTGCCTCCAGAAGCGGTGAATGCTCCAACACTGGAAGTTTTTAAGAAGAGACTGGATGGCCATTTGTCCAAAATGGTGTAGGGTTTCCTGCCTGAGCAGGGGGTTGGACTCGATGACCTCCAAGGTCCCTTCCAACTTTATTATTATTATTATTATTATAAGACTGTTCTGTGCAAACAATATTGCTTACACTTAGAGAAAATGCAATGTCTCAAAGGATGACGAACGGAGCCTGTGTTCCAAGACGTGACCCAGACTAACTTTCAAAGTGAGGCCACGGGTTGATCTTCCCCTATGAGGCCATGGTGGAGAGACCAGGCAAAGAAAGTAAGATTGTTTTAAAAGCAGTCATTAGTGATTAGGGACGGACAATCTACTTCCCATACTCTGTCCAGCCCAAGCGTATAAAATATATCAACTTTCCAGTGTTGTGACTTGTGTTGTTGTGAAACATGACATTCTGTAATCTCCAACCTAAGCCCTTCTTTGCCACTGCAAGTTGCAACCTAGAGAGGAATAGAAGAACAGAGGTCCCTAATGTTGATTGGTAAAGCTTGCAACCTAGAGAGGAACAGAAGAACAGAGGTCCCTAATGTTGATTGGTAAAGCTTGCAACCTAGAGAGGAACAGAAGAACAGAGGTCCCTAATATTGATTGGTAAAGCTTGCAACCTAGAGAGGAACAGAAGAACAGAGGTCCCTAATGCTGACTGGTGGAGTTGTAAAGGATGTTATGATAGGGAAGTGGTCCTTCAAATATTTGGAGCTCAAGTTGGGTTTGAAAGATAATAATCAATAACTTGCAAAGACTCAGTATTCCTTCAGAATTAGTATGAAGGAATTCCTTCAAGAATTCCTAGAATGAAACCACCCAGACCTTCTCCATAGGTGCCTCTATGTGTATGGACGTCAATTGCCAGAATTCACCAGTCACAGCCTCACCTGATTCAAGTAATATTGAGAAATAACATTGGGTATCCTCAACATAATGAGACACCCTGGTTCATATCCAAAAGTGACTGAACCAGCACATTCATCTCAGTCACGAATACACCACCTGTTTCTTCAGGATCACCTCTATAATCCAGCACCAAAGCCTTGGATATGAATCCTTCGACCAATGTTTCTCAACCTTGGCAATTTTGAGTTGTGTGGAAATCAACTCCCAGAATCCCTCAGCCAGCAAGATTGTAAGAATTTAAGTCTACACTTCTTAAAGTTGTCAAGGTTGAGAAACGCTGCCTTAAATCCTTTCAAAAGATGCTGCCACTGGTACCTGGCTACGGTTGCATGAGATCATGAATGTACAAGGTACAATCATATAAATGCATTTAACTGGACCTGAATATAGATTAAAGCTTGTTTATCCCTGGCTTCATCCATTTCTTTGTCCTGTCTCTGCTCACTTTTGAGTCTGGCCCAGTGTGAAGCATTCAAAGGCCAAAAATGGACTCCACCTTGAAAAAGTTACCCATCTTCATGTAGATCTCCCAACTTGGAAGCTTGTAGGACCATACAGCTTCAATGCTGTTCAACTAAGGAGGCACCCATCTGCGAGCAACAGGTAAGAATGGAATATTAGCCTCCTTGAACTCCAATTCTCCACCCACGGAGAAGACAATATAGTGTGATTGAGAAAAATCAAAACTGGCTGAAAAATTAGCAGGGGAAAAAAAAGCAGTGGGGTCCTTCAATATTGGTCATTCATGGAGAGCCCAAAACCTGTTTCAGAATCTTGGACTGTGGGCACCTTAGAACAAAAACAATCATGCATTAATGCAAGCTTGATTCGGTGAATAAGAAAAGTGAATGGCAACAGCCTGGATGAACGTCAAATCCCCCAAATGTCCGACGTGTTCCTTCTGCTCTGCGCCCTGGGTTTTTCGCTTGATCAACAATGGTTTAATCATACCGATTTTGGTGTTTATTTTTGTTTCATAGTCCACCCTCATCCAGTCTCAAAGCATGCCTGATTGTGAAGATAGGGACACCTTTTGCCTCTCTTCCCCACACAGCAAGGTTTAAAGAGAGATTAATTGCTCAGTTATTGCACCCAAAAAAAGACAGCGAGGAAGCTATGAGTCATTAAGAGAAAAAGCAAAGAGGTGGAGGCAGAAATTGCATCTTCTTGCATTATTTTGGCAGAGACAACCAAGTCAGAAAAGGCCCCTAATTTTTCTTTCTTCGGGTGTTTATCTCCGTCCGAAGATCCAGCCCCCAAACTGCTATTGAAAACACAATATTGAAAATGTGAGAGGCAAGCTTTATTCTATGATCCCCTTGCTCTATGATAAAGCACAGTGTAGAGCAGTGATGGCGAACCTTTTAGAGACCGAGTGCCCAAACTGCAACCCACAACCCACTTATTTATCGCCGGGTGCCAGGTGGGCATGACCCACTGGGTGGGCGTGGCTGTGGTGGTCATGGCAGACTGGGTGGGTGTGGTCAAGGTGGATGTGGTCACCTCGATGTTGCTCGTGGGGAGGGATGCCTGTGGGGGCTGGGCAGGGTTGGGGGAGATCCAGGGGGTCTCTGGCAGGTGAGGCGATGGGCAAGAGGCTCGTCCTGTGGGGTGGGGCGAGGCAAGGCGAGGCGAGGCAGGGGCCTGGGCGGCTGCTGCCTGACACCATCGGCCAGTGAGCGCACGGGGCCGACAGTGTCCGTCAGCAGCCACAGCCTGCCGGCCCCTCAACCGGTGCACTCTGGGATTCTGCAGCCCGCCACCAGCAATTCAGAGAAGCCACCTTTGAGCTGGACGGCTGGCCGACAGCTGAGGAGGCCATGCAGTGGGTTGTGCCTGGGAAAAGGAGAGCATGCGAGGCCAGGAGGGATGGGACTGGAGGGAGGGAAACCAGCCATGCTGGGACGCATCCGACCATGTGGGACCTCAGCGAGTTAGCGGGCAGCTGGTTGAAGAGGGACGGGGCATGGCCCGTGTGCCCACAGAGAGGGCTCTGAGTGCCGCCTCTGGCACGCGTGCCATAGGTTTGCCACCACTGGCATAGAGCTAAACATGCAAAACCTAAAACAGGATTGCAAGGGATGTCTCTTTTCCACCAAACTCAATCCACAGCCTGCATAGACTCATCTATGCAGCTTGCTTAGAAATGATATGGAAGGGGGGGAGGGGAAAGGATATCACTGCCTCTGAGATTATTTTTCTCCGTTCACAACAAGGTAAAGTCACAGCTGCCAGTTCTTCAGCTGGTGTTGGCCTTCATTGAGTTCCTCCCAAGAACCTAAAGTATTGGTGTAGTAGACATATGGATTCCAGCAGTGGGCCATTTGGCCATTGGGAGGTGGAAATTTTTGTCAACGCACAGATTTTCTAAGGGCCTTCTAAGACAGGGGTGTCCAATCTTGGCAACTTTAAGACCTGTGGACTTCATGGCTGGCTGGGGGAATCCTGGTTAGTTGAAGTCCACAAGTCTTAAAGTTGCCAAGGTTGGACGCCCTTTCTCTAAGATATTTTTAGTATGGCACCCACTATGTCAATAACCACTGGGACACCATGGTGGATTCATGCCATAATCTTTCCATTTCAGTTCAGATCTTGATACGTTGTGATCTTCTCCAATTCTTTGTCTTCGATTCTACTATCCTCTAGTATTGCCAAGGTTAGAAGGATTTTCTCCATGACAATCTCACCTGGTCCTTCAGCTCTTCCATTGTGCTGAGTCTTGCTGCTGGACATCCTCTTCTTTTCTTTCCCGCCATCTTCCCCACTAGTAGAGCCTTCTCCAGAGACTTGGGTCTTTGAATACTATGTTCGTAATATGAAGATTTGAGCCCGTTCATTTGTCTCTTGAGTGTCTCTTCAAGATACTGTGTATCTCTTCAAGATACATGTGTATCTTGAACCATCTTTGCTGACAATTTCAGAAGCAAATGCCATGGATTTCGTAATGAGTATGGATTGCTTACAGGTTCCTTACAATTTTCTTCTAGGAAATCAACCAACTGACTTTTAAGCTCAACACTAATAATCTATCACAAAGCCAAGATGTAAGAAAGAACATACTGACCGTGTTCTTCAAAGCAATCCTGGAAATGAGACTCTTGTGCTGAAATTCATCACTACAGTCAACCTTCCTGCCTAACCGCTGTCTCTCCAGCACACAACAAGCAATCCTAAGCAAGTGTCTTCAAGGGTGGCCAGACTCTCATCTGGAGAATCAATCTAACTATAATTATATATATATATTCTCTCGAACTGGAGCATCTCCCCACCCATCTTTTGGAGCTGATGAAACTCCAGTGGTGTATGGCCGCTGCTTATGCTGGCGAGAAGTTGGAAGGATGTTTGGAAAACATTTCAATTAGTGTTTTTCAAGCTCAGCAGCTTTAAGATGGGTGGACTTCAACTCCCAGAATTCCCCAGCCAGCCGTACTGGCTGGGGAATTCTGGGAGGTGAAGTCCATGCGTCTTAAGTTGCAATGTTGGAGAAACACCGATCTAAACCAATTCCAATAGATAAAGGAGAATACTCTTGTTATATCCATCAGATGTGAGAACTTTCCTTCTCAAAGTTACCTCTCTAAAAAAGGAGGAAGAAAAACTCCAGAAACTCAGCCAGACTCTTCCCACAGCTGTGGCCACCCTCTGCCCTGTGGAGGAGTCATCTAATAATGTCTTTATTTTTAAATCACATCGAGGGCGTTTTTGATTTCAAATGGTGAACTGAGTTTAGGTGCTTCTCTTGAGAAGCAGGACAGAAATGATGCTCACAAGTAGATCTGCACAATCTCAGAATTCATGAGTTTCATCATGCACAACATGTCATCCTCAGGCAGAGGTTTCAACGGCTGCAGGGCAGCAGAGGTTCAACAGGTGCAGCCCAGCTGTGGGAAGTGGGCCCCACCAGCATGGAAGATGAGGCAAGGTCTCTTGTCAAATGTGGTTGGAATCCAGGATCTTCGGAGAGTTTTTTTTTCCCTGTAAAGTAGGTTGTCTTTTTCCAGAATATTTTTCAATCCAGACTCTAAACTTTGCAAAGGTCCATAAAGTGGCTTTCCCAGTAGTAATGTACAGCTGTGAGAGTTGAACCATAAGGAAAGCGGAGCACTGAAGAACTGATGCTTTCAAATGGTGGTGCTGGAGAAGACTCTTGAGAGTCCCTTGGACCACAAGGAGATAAAATCAGTCAATCCTAAAGGAAATCAACCCTGGCTGTTCTTTGGGAGGACCAATACTGAAGCTGAAGCTCAAATACTTTGGCCACCAAAGGAGAAGTCTCCTTGGAAAAGACCTAATGTTGGGAAAGATGGAAGGCAAAAGGAGAAGGATGAGGATGAGACGGTTAGATAGCGTCATTGACACAACGAATATGAATTTGGGAAACTCAGAGAGACAGTGGAGCACAGGTGTAGCCTTGCATTCCATCATCCATGAAGTCACGGAGTTGGACACAACTTAGCAACTGAACAACAAAAACCTCGGTTCTTCTGGTGGTCTCCTTTCCAATTTGGGTGGGGTTTCTTTTCAAGACTTTCAAGTCAAAGTTGGCCACTGCTGACATGGTTGAGGAACACTTTCCCCCAAGACATGAAAGAGATTGACCTAATTGGGTTTCTAGAGCTGGTTCAAGAACCCAAGTCTTCTCCTTACTTCACAAATACCCTTGGAAGAAGTTCAGTTGGAGAAGGTTGGGATTGGTCCCAGAGCTGTCCGGACTCCTTGAACAATTCCTCCATCCCTACTCAAGAGAGGGCAGGGTCGGCAACTGTCCCCCACCAGAAAGATGCAAAGTTAGAGGAAAACCGCCCCACCAGTAGCTTTTTTTCAAGACCCTCAAGTCAAAGTTGGCCATATGCTGTTGAGAAACACTTTCCCCAACCCTTGAAAGCGAATGACCTGTAATTGGGTTTCTGGAGCTGGTTCAAGAACCCAAGTCTTCTCCTTAGTTCACAAATACCCTTGGAGAAGGTTGGGAGTGGTCCCGGAGCTGTCCGGACCCTTTGAACAATTCCCCCATCCCTACTCAAGAGAGGGCAGGGTCGGCAACTGTAGCCTCCCCCCCCCACCCGAAAGATGCAAAGTTAAAGGAAAACCGCTGCACCCCACCAGCTTCGGGCCCCACTTGTAAGCCCAGGGGCACCCCCCACAAGCTTTCCTCCCCCCCCCCCGTGACTTCCCCAGCGCGCCCCTACCGGCACCATGGAGTAAGTCATCAGCATGAGCATGTCCTCGCTCTCCGCTCGGCGGTGACCCTTGGCGAGGCCGCGCCGCCGCTGCTGGCTCCGCTTGGCCCGGCCAGCCGCCGGGACGGCGCCGTCGGCTGGGG
>NW_015386176.1:0-18053 GCF_001527695.2 Protobothrops mucrosquamatus | reverse complement strand
TCCTCCTCCTCCTCTCCCTTCTAACACTGATGATGTTAGCTAGTTTGGGTAATGAAATCTCTGCAAGAAAACAAGCAAGCTCGGAGAGCACCAAGGACCCCTCAGCTGTCCTCCTCCTCTACCTCCTCCTCCACAAACTCCTCTCCCTTCTAGCACTGATGATGTTAGCTAGTTTGGGTAATGACCCACCCACCCCCTCGTACCAAACTAAGCAGGAGAATATGTGCTGGTTTGTTTTCCTCAACTTTTCAACGATTACAAAGACTAAAATGCTGCTTGGCTGGCTCCGCTTCTCTTGCGCAATCATTATCTGATCTTCTGGGTCAGCTGAGAAATAGACTCCAGGGCTTGAGTGGAGCTGACTTTGGGTTAAGTGTGCAGAAAATGATAGCCAAAAGGAAACATCTCCAGTAATTTGAAGCATAGCATTTGGAGCGTAGCAGGAGGCAAAACAAGTCTCCATCTGTAGCGTGCAGAGTTAAGAGCTGGGCTATTTAAAAAGGTGTGGTTGTTGCGGATTCAAGAACCATTGTGAGTGAACCAACTCTGCACAATCAGTTCATTGCACTCTGCACAATCAGTTTAAAGCTGGACCCAGACAGACACTGAACCTTAAATAAACCAGCTGTGTTTTAGACTGACATATCTGAGCCCAGCATGCATGGATAATTTGCGAGTCACTATGTGGGATAGGTAGCTATATGAATATGGTAAATATGTTTTGTCGATTTCCCTTAGGATTGACTGACTGGATCTCCTTGTAGTCCAAGGGACTCTCAAGAGTCTTCTCCAACAAAATAAATGCAGGCCTAAATAAAATAAAACTTACCAATGAGTCCATGTTACTCCTCCTCCCAAAAAATCAGGGAAAATAAGTTTGTGTGTGTGTGTTCAACTCATTACTGGACTTGCCTCAAAGTCACCCAATGGCCTTCATCTCCCAGGTGGGACTAGAACTCACAATCCACCTGTTTCTAGCTCAGCACCCTAACCACTACACCAAACAGTGTCTATATTATACAAAGGAAGTGTATAGCTTTGGCCAAAGAAATGCTAGACGTACTTTAAGAAAACTAGATTCAAGTCGACAACCTTGGCTGGGTAACCTTGAACTGGTCACTATCCATAGCCTGCTTCATACAATGGCAGATAATTCAGAGCGATTCCCAATTCGTTGGCTGGATTGACGCGTGGACCTAAGCCATGGTTTGTGGAATAAGCCACAATTGCTAGTTTTAACCATGACTCAAAATCAAAGGCAGATGAGCCAAGCACTTGGCGCTCTTTGGAGAAGCTGGAGGATGGTTTATGCCTGTGCTTAAGCCAACATGTCTTTGTTCACTTTGGATTTTAGCCTCTTGGAAGGAATCCAGCCAATGATGGATAATTCTGTAAATCAAAGCCAATTATACCTTCACACAGTGCACACAGCAAGCAATCAAGCTACACATAATCAAATGTATCCACTCTGTACTCCTGGGCCAATAATGGACTGTGCTATCTCTGCATCAATAATGAAATGATTATGGGGAAAAATATACGAAAAAGAACCTTATTATTTCGCTAGAGACATCGTGCTAGCAAAAGTTTGCTAGAGAGACAACTTGCAATCGGGAGAAAAAGACAAGCATCTAAACCT
This sequence comes from Protobothrops mucrosquamatus, assembly GCF_001527695.2. NCBI lineage: Eukaryota > Metazoa > Chordata > Lepidosauria > Squamata > Viperidae > Protobothrops > Protobothrops mucrosquamatus. The sequence continues at coordinate 16,414 of NW_015386176.1, read as the reverse complement.
CAACTTCTCTTTTTTGAAAAAAAGAGCCTGACAAAATGTATAAATGTATTTTTAAACAATAACCCCGGGAAATCAATAAGATGGACACTTCTTTGAAGTATCGACCGGAAGGGCTACAGAGACGAGTTGGAGGATAGGATATGCATAGGTCCAAACAGTCAAAATGGCAGCCTAAACAATCCAATCAAACCCCACCCCCGTCCCCCCTTTAATGGGGGGTTGTGCATGCAACACCTGTAAAAAGGGAGGGGGTTGCTTTTGCACAATCCTGGGCTGCCATCTTACACTTGCTTGACTCTAGATGTCCCAGGTTGCCGAAACAAAATTCTTGACAAGAGAGAAGGTTCCTGAAATCCAGAACAAATCTAGAGCGGTCTAGAACAAAACTCATCAAAGAAAGACTTCACCAACTGAGCCAAGTCCGACCAGGAAGAAGGTAACGAACCAATGTCTTTCTTTCTTTTTCTTTTTTTAAACCATAACACACCTGGTTGATTTCCCAATGAAATTTCAAGCCTTCCCACCAAATCATCTGTACTGTGCATACTAAGTACAAGGAGATTTGCAAATCTTTTGGAGAAACGGCAGTAGCCGTTTCCTTCCTTTGTGTGTGTGTGTGTGTGTGTGTGTGTGTGCGTGTTTGTGTGTGTGTATGACAAGAGTTCCTTGGACTGGACTCCAGCACAACACAAAACAAGCCATTCAATAGCACCAGTGCCAGGAAAAAACACTCACACAAAAAAAAACGGGCACGCAGCTTGAAAGAAAATGATCGTCTCGTTGGCCACTGACGGATGCTTCCCCCAGAAAATTCTGCTGGATTTCTTTGAACAACCACAAGATTGTTTCTGGACAGGAAAAATGAATCAGAGGAGAACCCAGAGGGAGCAATCAACGTGAACGAAAGGACATGATTCATGTGAATGAATCAAGTAGGGCGAAAAGAGAGTGATGGGAACAAGCTATCCATTATGCAAGCCGACACATCTCCTACTATAGGAGATGAAAACAATTGATGCAACTTTTGTGTGGTAGAGTCTAAGACTTCGTCCAAATGGCGACCTGCTTTATGGATTGCAAATGACTCATAACAACCGCAGCCTCAGGATCTATAGCTGTCATCAGGTCTCAACTGCTCTGTGTTGAGGACATCAATGGGGAATAACTGAAGGTGATCTCATATTGTTTTATAAAGAGTTTTATAAAGAGTGAGAATATTCCCACTTAGCTATGAAACTCAATGGTTGACCTTGTACCCACTCTTGGTTGAATGAACACATCTCACCAAGCCATTGGTTAGTTTGGCTTTGGTTTAGCAAGTTGTAAGGACCACAGTTTAGACATTATGGTTTGCAAATTATGGTTTATAATGGAGTAAGTAAAGGTAAGGAGTTCCTGAGGATTTTACTCCGTGAGTCATTGTTGATTGTAGGGGATGGTGCTCATCTCTGTTTCAAGGCCATTGACCCCAACACTGACTGAAGACATTTCTGTGGTCATGTGGCCAGCATGACATCACAGAATGCTGTTTCCTTCCCATTGAAGTGGTACCTATTTATCTACTCACATTTGCATGCTTTCAGACTGCCAGGTTCACAGGAGATGGGGCCAGGACGGGAGCTCACCCATGGTAGGCATTGGGGTCTCAGACTTGAGCTGCCAGCTTTCCAGTCCACCAGGCTAGCATCTTAACCACTGAACCTCCATGCAAATGTACAAATGGAGTACAAAGCCAAGCATCAACCATCATGGTGCAACAAAATATGTGAACCCAGTCAACTTGGTTCCTTTGAAAATCTATTCTATTCTATTCTATTCTATTCTATTCTATTCTATTCTATTCTATTCTATTCTACAATCCATTCTATTCTGTTCTACAATCCATTCTATTCTGTTTTATTCTGTTCTGTTCTGTTCTGGTCTGGTCTGGTCTGGTCTGGTCTGTTCTATTCTACTCTACTCTACTCTACTCTATTCTATTCTATAATTCATTCTATTCTATACAGTCTATTCTATTCTATACAGTCCATTCTATTCTATTCTACTCTACTCTACTCTACTCTACTCTACTCTACTCTACTCCATTCTACAATTCATTCTATTCTATACAGTCCATTCTATTCTATTCTACTCTACTCTACTCTACTCTACTCTATTCTATTCTATTCTATTCTACAATTCATTCTATTCTATACAGTCCATTCTATTCTATTCTACAATCTAATCTATTCTATTCTACAGTCTATTCTATTCTATTCTATTCTATTCTACTCTACTCTACTCTACTCTACTCTACTCTACTCTACTCTACTCTACTCTACTCTATTCTACAATTCATTCTATTCTATACAGTCCATTCTATTCTACAATCTAATCTATTCTATTCTATTCTATTCTATTCTATTCTATTCTATTCTATTCTATTCTATTCTATGATTCTAAAGATGCCTTTAGACCACACATAGACTCATAGGAAGACTTGGAAAATAATGATGAGTGGTTGAACCCCTTTGTATGAAAAAGTTCCTGCCCAAAAGAAAAGAGGAATTCATTTGACTTTTTGGAACCCATGATAGCCCTTAAAGTGGCCTGTCTTCAACAATTCAGAATGTCAGTCCTGCTCAGTTGCTTCTGATATAAAAGACACAATTCCTTTGGTACCCAGGGCAGCCAAATTTTACACTGTTTCTCCTTTATGATAAATTAAGATACCTTTGTTGGCTCAACAGGATTTGGAAAGAATCCTTGTTCTGTATTTTTCGCTTCTTTTAACTGTTTGCCTGAGATGAAGAAGAGAAGATATTTATAGAAAGAAGGGGGCAAGGAACTTAAGCTATCTTTATCATCCTGCCTACCATAGACACTGCATGCCAACCGTTTCCCTGTGCCCGCCCCACCCCCAACCACCTGAGAATGGACATATCCGATTAGAAAAGGAAAAATACTAGCTAAATTACAGAAGTTATCCTCTTGCCAGCATTGAAACACTTAGACAACAGTACACTTTGCTTAGGAGAAACCAAAAGATAAGAGATTTTTCTAGCTCAAAAAATATTGATACACAATTCACAACTATAGCCCCCACATCAAAGCACACTCATAGGCTGCCAGGTACAACCCAACTGTGTGTCAGTAAAGTCTGTAAGGTGCACTAAGCCATGGTTTAATGAAGATACTACCTTTGGATTTACCTGCAAAGATGAGTCATAAGGTGTGATGTTGAAACCACAAGGGACAGGGTTAAAAATGCTGTGCACAAACTTTCAGATGTGCACGAAATATTAAACTCAGTTTTCAAAAGAGCTGGGTTTCAATATCAGGTGAGGTAGAAAAACAAGCTAACAAACAAGTAGGACTCCAATTTAAAGCTAAGCAAACTATATATGTTGTACATATACACCTGCTGTGTCTGTAACCATTACGATTAACCTTGTTGTGTGAACCATTCCATTGTTTTTGTATTGATCCTAAATCTAAGGCATGCTATTGTGTGTGTGTGTGTGTGTGTGTGTGTGTGTGTTTGTATAATATACTTATTCCATAGACTGACTATCCAATCACCTTCTTCCTCTTCTAGAAAGACATATCAATGCTTATTTCAAACACAGCAATCATTTCTTAATTTGTATCTACTACGCCAGGGCTTTTCAACCTTTCACCCATTGTACCACTTTTAGGATATGGCAACATCCGAGTACCACCAGTCGCCTAGCAAGGTGTCAAAAACTTGATGACCAAAAAAAAAGGAAAAAAGGGATGAAGTACAGATAGTCCTTGACTTACAACAGTTCGCTTAGGGACTGTTCGAAGTTACAATGGCACTGAAAAAAGTGCCCCCCAAGCCACAGCCGAGCAAGACACCTGCCTGTTCACCCGGCCGCGCTCTTCCTCCTGACCGAGGTTTTCATTGTTGTGAGCATTTCTGTTGAGGATTGGCAGGGTGGGTGGGGTGGGGGGTGTTTGATTTTTATTCCCCCTGTCTGCTGGGTGGTTGCAGCAGGTTTTGGTCACTTCACATGACCCTGGGACACTGTGACCGTCATAAATATGAATCAGTTGCCAAGCATCTGAATGTAAATCACAAGACTCTGGAGATGCTGCAGCATTCCAGCTGATCGGCGCTTCTTCTGGGCTCAGCAGAAGCACCAGGATCAGCGCCAAGCTCCAGCTGGAGCCTGGCGCTGATCCTGACACTTCCACTGAGCCCTGACAGCCCCGAAGAAGAGCTGATCCTGGTGCTTCCGCTGAGCCCTGACAGCCCTGCAGCTCCAGCCGTCTCTCGCTCAGGCTTGTGTGGTGCTGCCACCGGTTCAGCTCATTCCCCTCCCCCGCTACCACTTTTCTAGGATGGTCACGTACCACCTGCCAGGTGCCAATGTACCACAGGTGGTACCCGTACCACTGGTTGAAAAGCCTTGGACTTCGCTGCTGGCTGCAAATTCTGTACAAATCAGTATCTTCAGTTTGGAGGTAATAGATTTTCTTTTTAAAAAAATAGCAGGGGTGTTAGATGCTTTCAGAAGGAGACAATGAAAGGGGATGTACTGCAAGTGAAGTGAGGCTAAATTTCACCCCCTGGATGTTTTCCCAGGTTTTTTTCCCCTCCTTTTCCTTTCCTTTCTTTCTTCTCTCCAAGCTGGCCCAGCCAATTGATCCAGTCCTTGGCTCTCTTGAGAGGCGCTTGTAACTTCATCCCTTTGTAAGCTGAAAATAACAAGTAGGAGTCAGTGCTGAAAGATCGCTAGGAAGAAAGAATGGAATGGTGGAGGTTTTCCAGACGAATCGTTAGTTCCATTCAAACATTGCCCAGAGCTACAAGTGAGTATCTGAATACATTCTTGGTGTCTTGATGGAGAAAAGTGTCCTGCTTTGCTCAACTAGTGTTACTCCCCTCTGTGCGTGTATTGTGTATATATATACACACAGAGAGAGTCCCAAAATTGGGAGTCCCTCCAGAAATTGTTCATTTTTAGCCACACCTTCACCAAAATCAGGAAACTTATATTGGCTACTTTGAGGCTGAAGCTACATTCAGCCTAGCGTATTGTGTGAATGAATCCCACGGGTTCAGTTCCTTCAGTGTCACGAGGGTGCAGAAAATCGGGTTAATTGGAGAAACAACGGTTCATTTCATGAGAGGTAATGTGTCATCTGTACTCAGCCAACTGCAGCAAAACAAAAAGTGAAAATAACAATCGGAATGATAACTAATTTATAATATTTGAAATATTTCTCTCCCTCCCTTTTCTGCCCAGCAGGAAAGCAAATCACACATCTAAAAAATATCATATCCTACTTTGAGTCATTGTACCGTATCTTGGGATTATTTGACTAAAAAGCAATGCATTTAGATAAAGTTAAGCAATGCAATAATATTTTTAGGCAAAGAAGAGAGGACTACTTTTATAATAATAATAAAGTTGGAAGGGACCTTGGAGGTCATCTAGTCCAACCCCCTGCTCAGGCAGGAAACCCTATACCATTTCAGACAAATGGCTGTCCAGTCTTTTCTTAAAGACTTCCAGTGTTGGAGCATTCACCGCTTCTGGAGGCAGGTTGTTCCACTGGTTAATTGTTCTCACTGTCGGGAAGTTTCTCCTTAGTTCCAGGTTGCTTCTCTCCTTGATTAGTTTCCATCCGTTGCTTCTTTTCAAAACCTATAGATCTTTCTGTCATTAAAAATACATTGAAGTTGATGTTTGGGTGCTCTGCCCTAAGGAACAGTAGTGAAATTCTAGGTGCTATCCCCCAAAAGACCAAGTCTCTTTCATAACTCTCTTGACTTCCAAAAGGTCTTGAAAAGAGGCCACAAAAAGGCTGTTAGCAAGAGAATATTCGTTCTTGGTCATACAGAGACCAACAGAACAGGACCTTGGATAGCTCCCAAGAAACTGCTGGGAGGGATTTCTCCTAATGGTCTTGTCCAGGAATTGGCCAGGAATCAAGCATTATTACCATCACCACCATCACCATCACCACCAAAATCATGGAGCATTCCTACAACACTCTGAGATCAAAGAAAATATTATAATTATAGCTAAGGTCTTAAACAGGGATAGATTGATCTTTCTTTGAAGACCTTTCTTGAGAACTTTCTACCACATGGTGCTCACTCCAAGAGCTGATGACTCTGGTGCTAAGCTTTTCATGCTCTTTGTAAAGGAAAAGAAAGCCCAGGCCAACTGCAACACTCCAGGATATTCACACCTAAAGGGCAAAGAGATGTATGAGTAAAGTGAAGAGAAAGGTCACGTCTCCTTCAGGTCACACTCAATGTATGGTGATTTAATGGACACATCCATGTAGCTTACTTGGAAACAATAGGGAAATTGTTTTCAGACTGTTTAGAATGTATCTGGGTGGTATCAGAATGTCAACCTTTAACCGAACCATCCTGCATATTTTCAAATAGGGCATAGGATCTCCTGTTTAAGCAGTGGGTTGGACTAGAAGACCTCCAAGGTCCCTTCCAACTCTGTTGCATTTAACAGAATAACAGAGTAAGAAGGGACCTTGGAGGTCTTCTAGTGAAAAAGAAGAATAGGAACATAGAGAATTTTATTTTTCCAAGAGAGCTGAGTACATTTGGGAACCAGTCTGTGCCTACTAGATTCCCTGTGAATTGCAGTAGGCAGTGGAAACATCTTGCTTATTCTGGAATACATTTTTATTTTAGTGGGCTTCTCTGCAGGGCAAGCTGCTAAAGGTACTCTGGATCCGGCCCAATCCAAATGCATCGGAGAAGAATCATCCTCCTATGAAAAGTTGGGGAAAATTTGCAAACTGCCAAGCAAGGAGGCCTTAACGAGGTTGTGTATTCAAGAGCCGCTGGCACCAAGAGTACACAACAGTCCACAAACTGAAGTAGAGATAGGTGTTGTTTCTCAAAATGCTTCACAACCTGCAGTGGCATGGTTTTAGTTTGTAGCTGATGGGAACCTCTGGATTGTTAATAGCAACAATTCCTTAGAAGAAGAAGGAAAATGTCATGAGAGTAGCCCAGATTGAATCACCCAACCTTAAATTTGCTGGATGGGCTTGACACTGGCTAGAATGAATTTTATTTCCCTTGAAACATAGCAGGTGAGAAAGCTATTTCTTTTTCAACTGTGCTGACAATTAGACCCTATTAAATAGTATTTTGCAACGACTGATTTCGTAGTTTTGCTCACTGGTCAAGAATGGATCCATAGTCAAGTTTGGAAAAGGGGGAAAAAAATCATGCAAACCAGAAAGACAGATCTCATGATAATAATCTTTTTTTTTAAGTGTGCGTAAAAATGTGTTATAAAAGGCAGAAGCTAGTGTGGTTTGTTTCTTGGTGGCTTAACAAGTCGTGTGAATCCAGCTGCTTAGGTTTAGAGCCATATGTTGTGGCTTAGCAGGCCGTGTAAACGAAACCAAGGGTGTGAGAATCTTGTTGTGGTGAAATTGGTCCGAGGGGTGAAGAGTTTTATAATAGTTTTTATTTCATCTTTATTTATCTTTCCAATTTTGGGGACCTAATGCAATCCATATATTCTAGGCTAGACTCTGAGGTATTTGTTTTACAAATGCGCAAAGATACAGAAGCAAAAAAAAAAAAAAACCCCAGAAAGAGATACATTCTTCATTCTTCTCCAGATCTGGGTTGTGCTTTACAGCGATGATCCTCAACTTGCTAAATATTTTTTTGGGGGGGAAATCTCTCCTTCATCTGAGAAGCAATTTCGCCAAGTTTCTTCTTCAGCGATAACGTCTACGCTTTGGACAAGCGAAGAATTGCATCCCTTTTAAATCCAAGTTCCTGGTGATGCACCCTGTTCTCCTGTGTAGAAGTGCATGGCGCCCCATCTGTGTTTTCTGAACAGCCTCTGATCTATTCAAGTGGCAGATCTTGATGGTGCTAAGAAATAAAATTGCTGTTGAAAGGAAACACATTGGAGATAACCCGCCATGTCGTTGTTGACGAAAACAAACTTAAGAAGCCAAAACTGCTGCTGTTGACCAGATGCTGCTGTGCTTGCAAGTTTGGAACTCATTTTTACCAGTGCAGTACCATTAAATTAATTGTTCAGAGACATTAGACCAGGAACAGTGTGTAAAGATCTCATCACTGGATAATACGTTCAATTATCGAGAGTAAGCTACCTGCAGTGTATCCTGTAGCCATTTTATAAGCTGTGTTTCTGAGTCCATCAGCTAAGAAATGATTGCATTCGCATGTCACATCTCTCTCCACTGATATAACTTGGCCATCTGTCCTGTTGAAAGATGGATAGGAGAGCTTAGCCACACTGGAACAATGAAATGGATTCTGGCTCAAATAGGTAACAAAATGGTTTTAGAAAGCGTACTTTCTAAACCCAATCAACAAACCCTGGTTAAAGAAAACATCATTTAGTGCAATGTCCCAAAGGTGTTTTTTCAGAAGACAACTGGACTTCGTTTTTCCTTGAAGACATTTCGTTTCTCATCCAAGAAGCTTCTTCAGTTCAGGCTGAATGGTGGAGGATGGAAGGATTTATATTCCTTGCAGGCATCTGTTCATTAGTACTCTCTCTGATAAACTTGAAGGTTTATCTGTGCCCTCAGGATCACCTGAATAGTGCGAACGGGTGTGGAACCTTCTTGGAACTGCTGAATGGACTGTGTTGTAAACAGGAGATAGTTGGTGTCATATTCCCCCCCCCCATTGAGAGAGGGCTGTTCAATCTTAATGTAGATGGCCTTTTTGACCCCTCTTTCAAACCAGATTTGAAAGACCTGGATGACTGAGAAACTCCATAGACATTTAGTGCAATGTGTGAACCTAGATTTGAATATGGGCATATCCATAGGAGTGGTTCAGATGGTGAACCTGAAAGCTTACCATAAGGAAAAAGAAGGAACAAAGAAAATGATTGCATTTCTCCTTTTTCTTTTTTTCTGTATCCCGGGGAAAAAAGTTCCTGTAGAAAAATATAGATGATGGGAAAATGTGGATGAGAAAATCTGAAAAAATGGAACCTTTCCCCTTTTTCATGTCATGCTTTTTGCCTGCTCTTGAGGGGTCCTTAAAGTCGCTTCTAAGAAAGAGATCGTGGAAAGTTCTTTGAACATCTGAACTTGAGACCTTCTTTGCTTCTCAGGATGAATTTATTTATTCATTCGTTTATTTCTTTATTTATTTTTCATATTTTTGAACCACCAATCTCCTTCAGGTGAGAAGGATGATGGAGGAAGAGGGCAGAGAGGTCGTTCTTGTTTGCCTCCGAACCAAAGGAGACAAATCAAGTCCTTCTCTTCTTTTCTGATGCTAGCTGGGGGGGGGCTTGAGGGGGGGAGAATCAGCAGGGAGAATTTACAGAAAGCCGGGATGCTAAAAAATCTCTTTGCAAGCTCCCCAGGTGGGCCTGAAGCTGTTCAGTTTTCCACTTGTCTTTGTAGCAGCTGCACCCCAACTATGCAAACTCCGGCTATGCTGGGAATGGGTGATAAAGGCAGATTGTGTGTAGAAGTTGTGTGCACCATGCCAACTGAGCTGGGAAGAAGCAGGAGTAGGAGAAGAAAATCAAAATGTCAAAATTCTTGCATGCAAAGAAGCACAGGGTGGAGGAGGGGAAGATATAGAGGAGGTCCAGAAACCTGGATCAACAGTATAAATGCAGCAGAGAGCTTTGCTACTGAGCATCTGTTGGGCAAGCTCCTGAAATGGACTCCTATTTTTAACTTCCTTGCATATTTCCATAGCACAACAACAAACTCTTTATATAGCTTTATGCTTCACTCATAAGGCCACACTTGGAATGCTGCATCCAGTTTTGGTCACCACGATACAAAAAAGGTGTTGAGCCTCTAGAAAGAGTGCAGAGAAGAACACTAAAGATGATTAGGGGATTGGAGACTAAAACATATGATGAACAATTGCAAGAAGCGGGTATGTCTAGTCTAACAAGAGAAGGACTGGGGTGACATGATAGCAGTCTTCCAATATTTAAGGGGCTGTCACAGAGAAGAGGGGGTCAACCTGTTCACCAATGCACACGAGGGCAGGATAAAAAGTAACAGCTTATAAAAGAAAGATTCAACCTAGAACTAAGGAGTAATGTCCTGACAGTGAGAACTATTGATCAGTGGAACAGCTTGCCTCCAGAAGTTGTGGGTGCTTCATCACTGGTGGTTTTTAAGAAGAGACTGGGCAGCCATTTGTCTGGAATGAGATAGGATCTCCTACTCAAGCATGGAGTTGAAGGACCTCCAAGGTCCCTTCTGAATACTACCAGGTTTTTTTTCCCTATTGATAGTATGTCTTTACCAGAACTAGAACTTAATTGTGATTTTCATTCCTTGAAGGTGGTATCTGTTCTGTATTGTGAGTCCTAATCTCAACTAAAAATTCAGGTGCAGATAGCACCCTTCCATATACTAACCTGTTTCTTTTAGGAAGTTCAGAATTGAACTCTTAGTAAATGCATGGATAGAGGGGTAAATAAGATTTGCCCCTTGCTTTAAGATGGATGTATTAAGGTGGCCAAAACCAGCCAACCAACCAATCAAACTTGCATTCGGCCTGCGTAATCTGGGGTTCTATAAATATGCTGACACCGGGATGTTTCAAAACTCTTAGCCAGCATGGTCCTGCTGGCTGAAAACAGTTGCATCTAGCAGGCAGAAAGGATCAGGGTCATCCATAAGTTCCCATTCAAAAGACTTATTGTTCAAGCCTATATGCAAAAATCTGGTCAACTAATGTTCAGTGCTCAGTTGGCACCAGATAACAGTCAATAGAATTCAAGAGGTGTTGGATTTAGACCAGAGGTAGGCAACCTCGGCTCTTTTATGACTCATGGACTTCAACTCCCAGAATTCCTGAGTCAGCATCAGGAATTCTGGGAGTTGAAGTCCATGAGCCATAAAAGAGCCGAGGTTGCCTACCCCTGATTTAGACCATTAGTGGGAACGTAATGACTCTAGGCTGATGACTCGCTTAACTCCATCCTTTAGCTCTACCTACCCTTCTCCTCAAGCATCCCCCCAAATATCTGGTGGGTGGCACATTTGAGGATCAAATCTTGAACACAAAGTAGAGGCCCTCAAATTCAGGTCAGTGTTGCAAAATAAAGTGAAAAAAAAATAAGAATAGAACCACCTAAGATTATAGACACTCTGGAGGCTTAGAACTGGCAGGGGCCATTTTGACCTTCGATATATTAAAGTTGTATTAAGGGGATTTAAAACAAGATAGGAAAAAGTGATGAAGATGAAGCAATTGTTGAAGAGTGGAAACTACAAATGCATCTATCTCTACATTTTTTGTTAGGATGAACAAAAACATTTAAGTGCCGTATTGCCTGAACTTTGATGAAATAAGAGTCACGTGAAGGATGCCTGAATCTTCCTTGTTGAATAGAGAGGAATCAATATAAGTGGAATCTCTGAAAGTGGATGAAATTTAACTGTGCTTGGCTGAGATCTTGAAGCTGTTCCCTAAGAGGCGGTCATACAGTATCAGGAAGAATATTACATGTCCCTGAAATGGAATTATTTTCTTACTATTTTATCAGTGAAATAATAAGCGTTGTTCTGAGTTTTGAAAAGGGTAAGAAAACAACGTGTACTTGTCTTGAGAAGAGATGATACTCAGTAGTCTACCTTACAGAAACTTGTAATAGTCCAGAAATACTTGGAATAATAATTAAAAATGGCATTCTTCCTCAAGTAGGTAAATGGAAGAGAGATTCAGTATCTTTGGGGGAAGCAAAGTTAACCCACCCTAGAAATGAGTAACCAAAATGAAACAAAGGATGATTTTATCAGAGCACACCCAAGAACACTTTTCTGATAAGGTACGGTGAATATTATAGAGAACAAAATAGTATTTGGCTATGTTCACTGAGATGGAATAATAGATAAAAATAAAACGAATCGCTGATATTAAAGGCAATATTTATCCAAATACCATTTGCCACAATCCAAAGCAGAAGGGTACACCATATAATTATAGAGGCATAATTTTGGATTATGACTCTGAGCTGCTGAATCCTTTTTTTTTTTTTTTAGGTTCTTAAGCAGATATCCATCAAACTATAAAGATGGCACATCACGACACAATGCATCCTAATGATGATACTAACTTCCTGCTGAAAGGGAACATTTAACGTTCATCCAGGAAAGAAATACATCAACTGCACCCAGTTTACGTTTCCTGTTATGAATAGGCCCCATTATGTTCTGAATTAGAACTTGGAGAGTATCTCCTAAACTGAACAACATGTTGCTTGTTTAAAAAATGGAAAATAATAAAGCACCCATTTTCATCCCATCCCCTATCCATTGGAGCTGCTAAGTTTGAGAGAAAGGTTACCAGCTGGATTCCGGATCATCTTGGCAGGAGAACCAAGAGTAGGAATTGCCATGAAACAACCACTATCCAGCAATCAAAAATATTATCTTGCAATGTCTATTCACTAGGCTAGAATAATTATAGTCTTTCCTCACCCAAGGCATTCTGGACACTCTAGTTCTGAGAGTTTTGGAGAGCTATAGATCTGGAACACCTTATGGAAGTTCTCCCAGTGTTCTTGGGAGGCTCCACAATCACAGACATCCCACAGAATGTGGTGATTCAAGATTAGATTACTTCCAGTTGATGGCTTTTTGAGGGTCTTCTGATTTTATGAAATTGCTTTTGGCATCCCTCTACATAGTGTCTTCTCTTAGAATTTCAGGCTTGGACTTCCAGGTCTTCTCGCTTGGACCTTCTTGAACTGCTATATCTTGCAGTTGCCCCTATGTACTATTTGATAGTTAGGTTGAGTAAAGTTTTGATGTGGAAATTCAGTTTGAAGCTGATTCAACCAAATCGCCACATCCAATAAACTTAGCAGCCAAGAGGAAATTCAGTTCAAATAATTAGATCTGGATGCTGTTGAGATAATCTGGCAGTTGATAAAGACTTTTGCAAAGGGATTTTGAAAATAAAATCAATGCAANCTGATTGTGATTCATAGTTGCCTACAAATTCAGAGACTTGGCATTTTTGCAAGGCCATATTTGACAACTCGAATATGGTCTACAAAATTAAGCCGTGGTTTATGGTGGATGCATTTGTAAAGGCTCAGCAAGCAAATCCACTCCTCAGCTTTGCAGAAACATTTAGATGGACACTTTTCATTGGTGCCTTCACACCCAAGCAGCTCCCACAAGTGCCACCAATTAACAATTTCCAATGAAGAGAAAGAAGAAATTCTAAAATACATGGGGAACCATCAAAGTATGGTTTGATATTTGGCATGGACCCAACCAATTTAATACAATAATTACTAGACATTGTAGTACATTTCTGAGGTAGGAAAACTACATTTTACTATGACATTTGTAAAGCATTATTTATTTGTTCGGCATGTTTCAGGAGCCACTCTATTTTAAAAAAAAGAAAATTGGGCTCCTGGGTAGTGTTTCGGCATTCATCTTTATAAATAAATTGATTGGTTAATTGATTACGTGCCATCAACTCATTTTCAACTCCTAGCGACCACATAAACAGTCTTGATGATGATCTGTCTCTAACCTGTTCCTTCAACTCTGCCAGTGATGCACTCATTGTCACTCATTGTAACAGAGTTGTAAATACATATGGCTTACCAAGGTATCATTCAATTTCTAAGTTCTCATTTCCTGCAAAGGAGCTACACTTTGACCCTAGCCAGAAGGTTGATGCATCCTAATATTTCCCAGACAACTTGCCCTACCAGATTTGACCTATCTAAGATAAGATTCCCTGGAGAACAATCAGAGAACATTTATGAAGTGAAGAGAGCTGAGGCCAGAAAAATGTTACTTTTCAGTTATGGCACTAGGTGTTGGCTTGACTGGTGGAAACCAAGCTTTTTTGAATCCCCTTTGGAGAGGACATATCACCACTATTTTATCACTTTTTTGTCTATTTTGTATTCTGGTATTGTTTTGTGCATGGGTTGAGTTGGATTGGTGTTTTTACTAGCGGTAGGATGACTAGTTTGGAAGGAAAACCACTTCTCTTTAGGTGTTCTTCGCTGATAAGTATTTGTGGGAAGGAAGAAAGTCCATGATTTGTTTTCATAGACGAGAGTTTGTTCATTTCTACCACAAAGGTCCATTGTGAATTCAGAAAAGATCTAGCTCATTTATAGTGGCATTAAAAAAAAAAGAACTTTGTTAATTCATTCAGGAGCCTACACACGGACTGAAGAATTTGTTAACATTCAGCTGGAGTCCTTTGTTGTGAACAAGACCCCTAGTTATTCTGATTATATTGTACCAAATTCCAAAGATTCTTTGGCATAAAAAGAACTGTTGGTAAATCTACTTTCATTTAAACATAGTCATACACACACACACACACACACACACAGAGGCATACACATAGGCATAGGCATTGTCTAATGTTCTGATACTGACCTCCCGAGATGCCTTCAAAAAGATACATTTTCCTTGTGTCCCAATGTTTTGCATACAAAATTATTTGCATTGATCATTAAATGCTGGGCTTAGACCGAAGGCGTGTAATGCCAGTAATTATTCTGTTCTAGTGGACAATTTTTATAACAGATGCTGCACCATCTATTTTGGGAAAGTTTCTTTCCACAGTTCTGGAATGACCTTGTTGATCCAGAAGATGGGGACAATCGAACAAATGATGGGAACATTCCGTGATGTTCAACAGATGCTTGTACAAGAGATCCTTTGAAAGTAAAATGTCCATTCAAGTCAACCCCAAACGTCCATTACTTTAGAGGCACAAGATGTCACTCTTAACTGGCTGCAGAGAAAGCGGGCCCTCGGAGTTCAACCTTGCAGTCCTGGAACAATTAATGCAATCTGTTGCTCTCTAGGTCTAGGCCAGGGGTAGGCAACCTTGGCTCTTTTATGACTCGTGGACTTCAACTCCCAGAATTCCTGAGCCAGCCACGCTGAGGGGACAGGGAGAGGTCTCCAAGCTGAGCTATGCTGGCTCAGGAATTCTGGGAGTTGAAGTCCACGAGTCATAAAAGAGCCAAGGTTGCCTACCCATGGTCTAGAAGGTTCTCAGAAGTATAAACCCAGCAACATGTGGGAAAACGTGACCAAAGCAATCTTTTGAGCGGATAAAGGCAGATCCATGGGTCTTCTCCCCCTTTTCCTCAACAATACCTAATCACCGACAGAAGAGAATATTTGTAGTTCAGGGTTGAGCTGTGGGGTCCTTGATGCCTAGTCAGACACATCATATGATGTCTTGGCCTGGTGAACCCCTTCCCTATTCAACTCTAATAGAAGAGAATATTGGTAGCTCGCAGTTGAACTGTGGGTCCCTTGATGCTTTCTGTGGTTCATTGTTGGGGGGTTTTTTGGCTGACATTTTATGATCCAACCAGATAACATCATCAGTGCTAGAAGGGAGTGAGGTTTGCTTGCTATTTATATATATATATCAGTGGGTTGCCCTGTCAGGGTTGGCAGGAGTGATCTTGGTGGTTCCTTGGCTGTTGTTTAGTGTATGATTGTTTGTCTGAGTTGGCCTTTTCTTGATTGATTTACTGTCTATTTTATCTAACAGTCAAATTTATCAAACAGTAAACAACAGGGACCAAACTCCACTCCTTTCTAGCACTGATGATGTTACCTAGTTTGGAATGAAACGTCTGCAAGAAAAAACAGCCAAGCTCAGAGAGCACCAAGGATACCACAATCATCATCATCGTCCTCCTCTTCCTCCTCCTCCTCCTCTCCACAAACTCCATTCCAGCAGTGGTGATGTTACCTAGTTGGGAATGAAACATCTGCAAGAAAAAAGAGCCAAGCTCAGAGAGCACCAAGGACACCACAATCCTCTTCCTCCTCCATGTAAACCCCACTCCCTTCTAGCACTGAAGATGTTACCTAGTTGGGTAATGAAACATCTGCAAGAAAACCACCAAGCTCAGAGAGCACTAAGGACCCCATAATTCAATTCCATTGGCAGCTTGAAGTCAAGGCAAGGACACCCTAATTCAATGATATCATGAGTTTTGCATTTCACTTGTCACAACTAGGCATATATTCCAACTGTCACATCTAGTTCTGTCATGGACCCTCATGTAAAACATCAAAGTGTTCATCAAATTCATGTCATCTCATCCCTTTCAAGCATTCAGGTAAGTTGATTTCTTTTCAGCTAGGTTTTTTTTTCCTCGTCTTTCTGGATTTTTTTTTAAAGGCTTAAGTACGTTCCGCTATACAGGTTAAATTACAAAAATTCTCTTTTTTAGGCTACAAAGCCCTCTGACCTACAGGGGGAAAAAAACCCCTAACAACCCACCAACAACATCTCTTAGCAACCAATCCCTTAGCAACAAGGAGTACCTCTATATAAAAAAAGATGCTACATAAAGAGTGATCAGTACAAACTCTTTTCTGATCTTTAAAAGGACAGCATCATTAGCAAAGGTAGCCG
>NW_015386175.1:2261450-2262554 GCF_001527695.2 Protobothrops mucrosquamatus | reverse complement strand
TCCTGAGCACAAAAATCCCTGACCCCGGCATCAGGAATTTCCTTCCCCGGACACCAAAACAGCTCAATTTTTAAAAACTATAAAAAGAACCATTTTTAAGCATGAAATTTAACCCCGAATCCAATTCTGGGCTCCGTTTTTACATTTGGGTCAAAATAAATTTTTCACCTCCTGAGCACAAAAATCTCTGACCCCGGCACCAGGAATTTCCTTCCCCGGACACCAAAACAGCTCAATTTTTAAAAACTATAAAAAGAACCATTTTTAAGCATGAAATTTAACCCCGAATCCAATTCTAGGCTCCGTTTTTACATTTGGGTCAAAATAAATTTTTCACCTCCTGAGCACAAAAATCCCTGACCCCGGCATCAGGAATTTCCTTCCCCGGACACCAAAACAGCTCAATTTTTAAAAACTATAAAAAGAACCATTTTTAAGCATGAAATTTAACCCCGAATCCAATTTTAAGCTCCGCTTTTACATTTGGGTCAAAATAAATTTTTCACCTCCTGAGCACAAAAATCTCTGACCCCGGCATCAGGAATTTCCTTCCCCGGACACCAAAACAGCTCAATTTTTAAAAACTATAAAAAGAACCATTTTTAAGCATAAAATTTAACCCCGAATCCAATTCTGGGCTCCGTTTTTACATTTGGGTCAAAAATAAATTTTCACCTCCTGAGCACAAAAATCCCTGACCCCGGCATCAGGAATTTCCTTCCCCGGAAACCAAAAAAGCTCAATTTATAAAAACTATAAAAAGAACCATTTTTAAGCATGAAATTTAACCCCGAATCCAATTCTAGGCTCCGTTTTTACAATTGGGTCAAAATAAATTTTATACCTCCTAAGTACAAAAATCCCTTACCCCGGCATCAGGAATTTCCTTCCCCGGACACCAAAACAGCTCAATTTTTAAAAACTATAAAAAGAACCATTTTTAAGCATGAAATTTAACCCCGAATCCAATTCTGGGCTCCGTTTTTACATTTGGGTCAAAATAAAATTTTCACCTCCTGAGCACAAAAATCTCTGACCCCGGCATCAGGAATTTCCTTCCCCGGACACCAAAACAGCTCAATTTTTAAAAACTATAAAAAGAAC
>NW_015386175.1:2256134-2257256 GCF_001527695.2 Protobothrops mucrosquamatus | reverse complement strand
TTGGGTCAAAATAAATTTTTCACCTCCTAAGCACAAAAATCCCTGACCCCGGCATCAGGAATTTCCTTCCCCGGAAACCAAAAAAGCTCAATTTTTAAAAACTATAAAAAGCACCATTTTTAAGCATGAAATGAAACCCCGAATCCAATTCTGGAGTCCGTTTTTACATTTCGGTCAAAATAAATTTTTCACCTCCTGACAACAAAAATCCCTGACCACGGCATCAGGAATTTCCTTCCCCGGAAACCAAAACAGTTCAATTTTGAAAAACTATAAAAAGCGCAAATTTTAAGCATGAAATTTAACCCCGAATCCAATTTTGGCATCCGTTTTTACATTTGGGTCAAAATAAATTTTTCACCTCCTAAGCACAAAAATCCCTGACCTCGGCATCAGGAATTTCCTTCCCCGGACACCAAAACAGCTCAATTTTTAAAAACTATAAAAAGAACCATTTTTAAGCATGAAATTTAACCCCGAATCCAATTCTGGGGTCCGTTTTTACATTTGGGTCAAAATAAATTTTTCACCTCCTGAGCACAAAAATCTCTGACCTCGGCATCAGGAATTTCCTTCCCCGGAAACCAAAAAAGCTCAATTTTTAAAAACTATAAAAAGCGCAAATTATAACTATGAAATTTAACCCCGAATCCAATTTTGGCATCCGTTTTTACATTTGGGTCAAAATAAATTTTTCACCTCCTAAGCACAAAAATCCCTGACCCCGGCATCAGGAATTTCCTTCCCCGGACACCAAAACAGCTCCATATTTAAAAACTATAAAAAGCACCATTTTTAAGCATGAAATGTAACCCCAAATCCAATTCTGGGGTCTGTTATTATATTTGGGTCAAAAAAAAATTTCACCTCCTAAGCACAAAAATCCCTGACCCCGGCATCAGGAATTTCCTTCCCCGGAAACCAAAAAAGCTCAATTTTTAAAAACTATAAAAAGCACCATTTTTAAGCATGAAATGAAACCCCGAATCCAATTATGGAGTCCGTTTTTACATTCCGGTCAATATAAATTTTTCACCTCCTGAGAACAAAAATCCCTGACCACGGCATCAGGAATTTCCTTCCCCGGAAACCAAAACAGCTCAATTTTGAAAAACTATAAAA
>NW_015386175.1:2250709-2251723 GCF_001527695.2 Protobothrops mucrosquamatus | reverse complement strand
AACAGCTCAATTTTGAAAAACTATAAAAAGCGCAAATTTTAAGTATGAAATTTAACCCCGAATCCAATTTTGGCATCCGTTTTTACATTTGGGTCAAAATAAATTTTTCACCTCCTAAGCACAAAAATCCCTGACCCCGGCATCAGGAATTTCCTTCCCCGGACACCAAAACAGCTCAATATTTAAAAACTATAAAAAGAACCATTTTTAAGCATGAAATTTAACCCAGGATCCAATTCTGGGGTCCGTTTCTACATTTGGGTCAAAATAAATTTTTCACCTCCTAAGCACAAAAATCTTTGACCCCGGCATCAGGAATTTCCTTCCCCGGAAACCAAAAAAGCTCAATTTTTAAAAACTATAAAAAGCACCATTTTTAAGCATGAAATGAAACCCCGAATCCAATTCTGGAGTCTGTTTTTACATTTCGGTCAAAATAAATTTTTCACCTCCTGAGAACAAAAATCCCTGAC
Organism: Protobothrops mucrosquamatus; assembly: GCF_001527695.2. Taxonomy (NCBI): domain Eukaryota; kingdom Metazoa; phylum Chordata; class Lepidosauria; order Squamata; family Viperidae; genus Protobothrops; species Protobothrops mucrosquamatus. The sequence continues at coordinate 2,251,250 of NW_015386175.1, read as the reverse complement.
CACGGCATCAGGAATTTCCTTCCCCGGACACCAAAACAGCTCAATTTTGAAAAACTATAAAAAGAACCATTTTTAAGCATGAAATTTAACCCCGAATCCAATTCTGGAGTCTATTTTTACATTTGGGTCAAAATAAATTTTTCACCTCCTGAGCACAAAAATCCCTGACCCCGGCATCAGGAATTTCCTTTCCCGGACACCAAAACAGCTCAATTTTTAAAAACTATAAAAAGCACTATTTTTAAGCATGAAATTTAACCCCAAATCCAATTCTGGGGTCTATTTTTACATTTGGGTCAAAATAAATTTTTCACCTCCTGAGCACAAAAATCCCTGACCACAGCATCAGGAATTTCCTTCCCCGGACACCAAAACAGCTCAATTTTTAAAAACTATAAAAAGCACCATTTTTAAGCATGAAATTTAACCCCAAATCCAATTCTGGGGTCTGTTTTTACATTTTGGTCAAAATAAATTTTTCACCTCCTGAGCACAAAAATCCCTGACCATGGCATCAGGAATTTCCTTCCCCGGAAACCAA
>NW_015386175.1:2241057-2250099 GCF_001527695.2 Protobothrops mucrosquamatus | reverse complement strand
ATTTAACCCCAAATCCAATTCTGGGGTCTGTTTTTACATTTTGGTCAAAATAAATTTTTCACCTCCTGAGCACAAAAATCCCTGACCATGGCATCAGGAATTTCCTTCCCCGGAAACCAAAACAGCTCAATTTTTAAAAATTATAAAAAGCACCAATTTTAAGCATGAAATTTAACCCCGAATCCAATTCTGGGGTTTGTTTTTACATTTGGGTCAAAATAAATTGTATACCTCCTAAGTACAAAAATCCCTGACCCCGGCATCAGGAATTTCCTTCCCTAGACACCAAAACAGCTCAATTTTTAAAAACTATAAAAAGCACCATTTTTAAGCATGAAATTTAACCCCAAATCCAATTCTGGGGTCTGTTTTTACATTTTGGTCAAAATAAATTTTTCACCTCCTGAGCACAAAAATCCCTGACCATGGCATCAGGAATTTCCTTCCCCGGAAACCAAAACAGCTCAATTTTTAAAAATTATAAAAAGCAACATTTTTAAGCATGAAATGTAACCCCGAATCCCATTCTGGGGTCTGTTTTTACATTTGGGTCAAAATAAATTTTTCACCTCCTGAGCACAAAAATCTCTTTAAGCATTAGGAATTTCCTTCCCCGGTCACCAAAATAGCTCAATTTTTAAAAACTATAAAAACCACCATTTTTAAACATGAAATTTAACCCTGAATCCAATTCTGGGGTCCGTTTTTACATTTGGGTCTAAATAATTTTTTCACCTCCTCAGCACAAAAATCCCTGACCCCGGCATCTGGAATTTCCTTCCCTGGACACCAAAACAGCTCAATTTTTAAAAACTATATAAAGCAACATTTTTAAGCATGAAAGAAAGAGAGAGAAAAAGAAAGAAAGAAAGAAAGAAGGAAGGAAAGAAAGAAAGAGAGAGAGAGAGAGAGAGAGAGAGAGAGAGAGACAGAAAATGAAAGAAAGAATGATAAAGAAAGAAAGAAAGAGAAAGAAATATAAGAGAGAGAGAAAGAAATAGAAAGAAAGAGAGAGAAAGAGAGAAAGAGAGAGAGAAAGAAAGAGAGACAAAGGAAAGAAAGTGAAAGAGAGAGAGAGAAAGAAAGAGAAAGATAGAGAAAGAAAGAAAGAGAAAGAATGAGAGAGATAAAGAAAGAAAAAAGAAAGAGAGAGAAAGTAAAAAAGAAAAAAGTGGAAGAGAGAAAGAGAAAGAAAGATACAGAAAGAAAGAAAGAAAGAGAAAGAGAGTTTGATAGAGAAAGAAAGAAAGAAAGAAAGAAAAAGAAAAAGAGAGAATGAGAGACAGAGATAAAGAAAGAGAGAAAAAAAGAGAGAAAGAAACAAAAAGAGAGAAAGAAAGAAAGAAAAAGAAAGAGAGAAAGAGAGAAAAAGAAAGAGAGAGAGAGAAAGAGAGAGAAAAAGAAAGAAAGAAAGAGAGAGAAAGAAAGAAAGAAAGGAAGAAGGAGAGAGAAAAAGAGAGAGAGAAAAAGAAAGAAAGAAGGAAAGAAAGAAAGAGAAAGAGAGAGAGAGAAAGAAAGAGAGAGAAGGAAAAAAAGAAAGAAAAAGAAAGAGAGAAAGAGAGAGAAAAAGAAAAAGGAAGAAAGAAAGAAGGAAAGAGAGAAAGAGAGAGTGAGAGAAAGAAAGAAAGTAATAAAAAAAGAAAAAGAGAGAGATAGAAAGAAAGAGAAAGAAAGAGAAAGAAAGAGAGAGGAGAGAGAGAGAGAGAGAGAGAGAAAGAAAGAAAGAAAGAAAGAAAGAAAGAAAGAAAGAAAGAGAAAGAGAGAGAGAGGAAGGGAGAGAAAAAAGAAATAGAGAAAGATAGAGAGAGAGAAAAAAGAAAGAGAAAAATAGAGAAAGAAAGAAAGAGAAAGAAAGAGAGAAAGAGAGATTGATAGAAAGAAAGAGAGAGAAAGAAAGAGAGAGAAAGAAGAAAAGAGAAAGAGCGAGAAAGAGAGAGAGAAAAAGAAAGAAACAGAGAGAGATAGAAAGAAAGAAAGAGAGAGGAGAGAGAGAAAGATAGAGAGAAAGAAAGAGAAAGAGAAAGAGAGAAATAGAAAGAGAGAACAAAAGAAAGAGAGAGAAAGAAGAAAAGAGAAAGAGAGAGAGAGAGAAAAAAGAAAGAAACAGAGAGAGAGATAGAAAGAAACAAAGAAAGAAAGATAGAGAGAAAGAAAGAAAGAGAAAGAGAGAAAGAAAGAAAGAAAAAGAAAGTGAAAGAGAAAGTAAGAAATAAAGAAAGAAAGAGAAAGAGAGAAAGAGAGAGAAAGAAAGAGAGAGAGAGAGAAAGAGAGAGAGATTGATAGAGAAAGAAAGAAATAGAAAGAAAGAGAAAGAAAGAATAAAAGAAAGAAAAAAGAAAGAAAGAAAGAGAAAGAAAGAGAGAAAGAAAGAGAAAGAGAGAGAAATAAAGAAAGAAAAAGAAAGAGAGAAAGAAAGGAAGAAAGAGAGAGAGAGAAAGAACGAAAAAGGAACAAAGATAGAGAGAGAAAAAAAGGAAAGAAAGAGTGAAAGAAAGAGACAAAGAAAGAGAAAGAAAGAGAAAGAAAGGAAGAAAGAGAAAGAACGAAAAAGGAACAAAGATAGTGATAGAAAAAGAAGGAAAGAAAGAAAGAATGAAAGAAAGAAAGAAAGGAAGGAAGAAAGAAAGAAAGAAAGAAAGAAAGAGAAAGAGAGAGAGAGGAAGGGAGAGAAAAAAGAAATAGAGAAAGAGAGAGAGAGAGAAAGAAAGAAAGAGAAAAATAGAGAAAGAAAGAAAGAGAAAGAAAGAGAGAAAGAGAGATTGATAGAAAGAAAGAGAGAGAAAGAAAGAGAGAGAAAGAAGAAAAGAGAAAGAGCGAGAAAGAGAGAGAGAAAAAGAAAGAAACAGAGAGAGAGATAGAAAGAAAGAAAGAAAGAGAGAGGAGAGAGAGAAAGATAGAGAGAAAGAAAGAGAAAGAGAAAGAAAGAGAGAAATAGAAAGAGAGAACAAAAGAAAGAGAGAGAAAGAAGAAAAGAGAAAGAGAGAGAGAGAGAAAAAAGAAAGAAACAGAGAGAGAGATAGAAAGAAACAAAGAAAGAAAGATAGAGAGAAAGAAAGAAAGAGAAAGAGAGAAAGAAAGAAAGAAAAAGAAAGTGAAAGAGAGAGAAAGTGAGAAAGAAAGAAAGAAAGAGAAAGAGAGAAAGAGAGAGAAAGAAAGAGAGAGAGAGAGAAAGAGAGAGAGATTGATAGAGAAAGAAAGAAATAGAAAGAGAGAGAAAGAAAGAATGAAAGAAAGAAAAAAGAAAGAAAGAAAGAGAAAGAAAGAGAGAAAGAAAGAGAAAGAGAGAGAAATAAAGAAAGAAAAAGAAAGAGAGAAAGAAAGGAAGAAAGAGAGAGAGAGAAAGAACGAAAAAGGAACAAAGATAGAGAGAGAAAAAAAGGAAAGAAAGAATGAAAGAAAGAGACAAAGAAAGAGAAAGAAAGAGAAAGAAAGGAAGAAAGAGAAAGAACGAAAAAGGAACAAAGATAGTGATAGAAAAAGAAGGAAAGAAAGAAAGAAAGAATGGAAGGAAGGAAGGAAGGAAGGAAGGGAAAAAAAGAAAAAAGAAAGAAAGAAAGAAAGAAAGAAAGAGAAAGAAAGTGAAAGAGAGAGAAAGAAAGAAAGAAAGAAAAAGAGAGAAAGAGAGAGAAAAAGAAAGGAAGAAAGAAAGAAATAGAAAGAGAGAGAGAGAAAGAAAGAGAAAGAGGGAGAAAAAGAAAGAGATTGATAGAGAAAGAAAGAGAGAGAGAGAGAGAGAGAAAGAGAGAAAGAGAAAGAGAGAGAGAGAAAGAGAGAGATTGATAGAGAAAGAAAGAGAGAAAAAGAAAGTGATAGAGAGAGAGAGAAAGAATGAGAGAAAGAAAGAAAGAGAAAGAAAGATAATAGAGAAAGAAAGAAATAGAAAGAAAGAGAGAGAGAAACAAAGAATGAAAGAAAGAAAGAAAGAGAGAGAGAGAGAGAAAGAAAGAATGAAAGAAAGAAAGAAAGAAAGAAAGAGAAAGAGAGAAAGAGAGAAAGAAAAAGAGAAAGAAAGAAAGAAAGAAAGAAAGAAAGAGAAAGAAAGAGAAAGAAAGAAAGAAAGAGAAAGAGAGAGAAAAATAGAGAGGAAAGAAAAAGAGAAAGAGAGGGGAAGAAGAGAGAGGAAAGAGAGAGAGAGAAAGAGAGAAAGAGAGGAAAGGGAGAGGAAATATAAAGAGAGAGAGAGAGAGGAAAGGAAGAGAGAGAGGAAAGAGAAAGAGAAGGAGAGACAGAGGGAGAGAAAGAGAGGGAAAGGAAAGAGAGAGAAAAAGAGAAAGTTAGAGGGGGAGAGGAAAGAGAAAGAGAGAAAGAGAGAGGAAAGAGAAAGAGAGGGAGAGAAAGAGAGGGAGAGGAAAGAGAGAAAGAGAAAGGGAGAGGGAGAAGAAAGAGAGGGAGAGGGGAGAGAGAGAGAAAGAGAGAGAGAGGAAAGAGAGACAGACAGAGAGAGAGAGACCCTTTTGACATCTAAAATTAAGATAATACTGCATATATCCTTTTTTACCTTTATTTTATATATACAATGTTTTTTTTGTAAAAAAAGAAAAAGGTGCCGGAATTCACACATGTCATTCAACCTGCCTTGCCTACCCTACAAGTTTCCATCCAAAAAAGGTGCCGGAACTCCGTTCTCGGCATTCTATGACAAAAAAAGCCCTGCACACACACACACACACACACACACACACACACACACACAATATAAAGGTAAAAAAGGATATATGCAGTGTTATCTTCATTTTAGATATCAAAAGCGTTTTGCGGCTCCCAGCATTTTGTTTTCGGTGGGAAACGGGTCCAAGTGGCTCTTACAGTTTTTTGGTTTGCCTACCCCTGCTCTAGAGAGAGTACAGAGAAGAGCAACAAAGATGATTAGGGGACTGGAGGCTAAAACATACAAGGAACAGTTGCTGGATTGGGTATGTCTAGTTTAATGAAGAGAAGGACGAGGGGGGACATGATAGCAGTGTTCCACTATCTCAGGGTTGCCACAAAAAAGTGGGAGACAAGCTATTCTCCAAAGCACCTAAAGGCAGGACAAGAAGCAATGGATCGAAATTAACCAAAGAGAGAAGCAACCTAGAACTAAGGAGAAACTTCCTGACAGTTAGAACAATTAATTGGTGGAACAACCTGCCCCCAGAAGCGGTGAATGCTCCAACACTGGAAGTTTTTAAGAAGAGATTGGACAGCCATTTGTCTGAAATGGTATAGGGTTTCCTGCCTGAGCAGAGGGTTGGACTAGATGACCTTCATGGTTCTTTCCAACTATTATTATTATGGATCAGATGTTCAGACTGGATTTGGCATTTTGTCTACCTATCGAGTCCTTACCAAGGACTTGGGATAGGCAGATGTGGATGTTTGATGGTATTACAGATATCGTCGCAGGATGGAATCAGTTCCTAGTAAGGCCGCCTTTTGCAATTGACTAATGGCAAATTTGTCAATGCCAATGGTGTTCAAGTAGTGCTCAAGTTGTTTTGGGATTGCATCCAAGGCGCCTACCCTTGCTTGCTTTTGCCACAGTCTTTCTATTTCTATTTGTAGGTCTTTTGTTATCTTTTGTTATCTTTCTATCTTTTGTTATCTTTTGTTATCTTTTGTTATCTTTCTATCTTTTGTTATCTTTTGTTATCTTTTGTTATCTTTCTATTTCTATTTGTAGGTCTTTTGTTATCTTCTCCAGTTCTTTCTCATCTATTCTGCTGTCTCCAGGCACTGCCACATCCACTATCCAGACTTTTTTGTCTTTCTTATCGACAATTGTTAAGTCCGGGGTATTATGTTGCAGGTGCTTGTCTGTTTGAATTCTGAAGTCCCAGAGCAGTTTAACTTCATCATTTTCTATGACTTTCTCTATTTTATGATCCCACCAGTTCTTGCTTACAGGCAAATGATACTGTATTTCTTACAGATCTTCCAATGCACCATTGTTGTTACTTTGTCATGCCGCTGCTTGTAGTCAGTCTGTGCGATCTTCTTGCAGCAGCTTACCAGGTGGTCCACTGTTTCTTCAGCTTTTTTGCATAGGCGGCACTTACTGTCTGTTGCTGTCTTCTCAATTTTGACTTTGTATGCATTTGTCCTTAAGGCTTGGTCTTGTGCAGCCAGAATTAGTCCCTCAGTCTCTTTCTTCAATTTTCCTGCTCTTAACCATTGCCAGGTCTTGTTATTATCTGCTTTCCCAGCTATTTTTTTAATGTACTGGCCATGCAGTGCTTTGTCTTCCCATGCCTCTATTCTGTTCTTCATTTGGTCTTTCTTGTAGGCCAGTTTGGTCTCTCCAGTAATCAGTAAGCCTTCCTGATATACTAATTTCAGTGCATCTTCATCATTGTCCTTCAGATATTCTTCCAAAGCCATTTCTTCTTCTTCAACCATCTGATGTACTTGCAGCATTCCACGCCCACCTATTTGCCTTGGTAGATAAAGTCTGTCAATGTCACTGTGTGGATGAAGGGCATGATTCATTGTCATTATTTTTTTGGTCTTCCTATATATTGCTTTTAGTTCTGCTTGAGTCCAGTCCACTATTCCAGCTGTGTATCTAATGACTGAAATTGCCCAGGTGTTGATTGCCTTTATGGTATTTCCTCCATTGAGTTTAGACTTTAAGATCTTCTTCACTCTCTTGAAGTATTCACCTCTAATCTTTTTCTTGACTTCATGTTGTCAGCTTGAAGGATACCCAAGTATTTGTAGTAATTGTCCTCATCCAGACTCTTAATGTTATTTTCGTGGGGCATCTTCATTCCTTCAGTTTTCACTATTTTTCCTTGTTTGATAGTAAGTGTGGCACATTGGTCCAAGCCAAACTCCATTGCAATATCTTGGCTATATATACGGACAGTGTTGAGCAGCAATTCTATTTCAGATGATGTTTTTCCATACAGCTTTAGATCATCCATGTAAAGGAGGTGGGATAATCTGGCAGATGTTTTTGATGTTTGATAGCCATGTCCTGAGTTATTCAGTATTGTTGACAGAGGAAACAGTGCAATAACAAATAGTAATGGTGATAATGAATCTCCTTGAAATATTCCTCTCTTGATGATAACCTCTCCCAGTCTCTCACCATTGATTTGCAACTGTGTCTTCCATTGTGCCATTGATCTTTGCACAAATTTTCTGATATTTCTACTGACTCCTGTTATTTCTAGCACTTGATTATCCAGTCATGTGGCAGAGAGTCAAATGCCTTTTTGTAGCCAATCCATGCCACATTCAGGTTGGTCTTCCTTTTCTTGCAGTTTTCCAAGATCATTTTGTCTATTAGGAGTTGATCTTTTGTTCCTCTGCTATTGGGGCGGTTTCCTTTCTGCTCCGGTGGAAAGAGATTGTTTTCTACTAGATGCTGTTGTACTGCATCAGCTACCACACCAGTTAGCAATTTGAAAGTTGTTGGTAAGCAGGTAATTGGCCTGTAGTTGCCTGGTGTTGCCCCTTTTGCTGGATTTTTCATTATTAGGTAGGTTTTCCCAGTTGTTAGCCACTTTTCAGTTTCTCCTCCTTGTAGTATATTGTTAAACTGCTTGGCAATGAGTGGGTATAGAACAGTTAGATGTTTCAACCAAAACCCATGCAGTTCATCTTCACCTGGTGCTGACCAATTTTTGATCTTCCTTGCTCTTTTTTCTACCATTTTTGTTGTTATTACTAGTTCTTTCATTTCACCTTCTGTTTTATTTGCATCCACCTCTTTTAACCAAACCGCATCCTTGTTGTATTTTTTGGGGTTATCCCATATCTGCTTCCAGAACTGCACTGTTTCTTCTTTGTCAGGTACTGACTGATTCATTGCAGTTTCTCCATTGATGGATTGGTAGAAACGTTTCTGATTGGATTGAAATTGGAGGTTCTGCCTATAATTTGCAATTCGAGCTTTGTATCTACTGATTTTCCTGGCTATAGCTGTTATTTGCTGCTTTATTATTTCCAGTGCTTCCTTGATCTTCCTTGTTTCTAAGTGGTATTTCTTGATTAGGTATTCTTTGGTCTTCTCATTCTTCAGCTTCTTTTCTTTCATCTGTTCTAGCTTGCTTGCATGTGATCTTAACTTGCTGATCTTATTTTCTAGTCTAACTTCCATTTTTGTGGTGCATTGTTTGTTTGTGTTTCTTCTTTGTTGATTTTGCATCCCAGGTATTCAGTTATAACTGCAGCTGTGCTGTACATTAGTTTCTTGCAGTGAATTGGTGCTTATACTTGATATTGCAGTATTTGCATCTTTTAATGCTTGTGCTAGCTGTTTCTTTGGAACAAGCTTCAATGCATTATTATTATTATTATTATTATTATTATTATTATTATTATTATTATTATTATTATTATTATATTACCCATCCACCCATAATTGCCTGCTCTGCCACATTCTGGACCAGCTGGAATGTATGAAATGTATTGCAATAGTCTACACAAGGGGATTGAAGCATGCGTGAAAAGAGATTCCTGGTTCTGGAAAACATGGAAATGCGCACCACACCAAGCCCTCATAAGCCATAGCTTCTACTGTCTCTTAAAGAAGGAAGTATGAGTCCAAATTGTGCCTTAGTTCTATCCAATTCAGTCAGAACTAAATATGGAAACTCATTCATATTCAGGAAACACACTCAGTTTTGTTACCCTGTTCCTTATAAGCCTGTTCCATCCCATCCAGACACTAACAGGCTTCAAGTGTTGAAAGAAGACCTCAATAGCATCACTAGATCAGCCCAGGATCAAAATGTAAATTTGGGTTTCATCAACATCTTATCAAACAGCTTTATGTAGCATTAACAGGAGGGATGAGTGCATTTAACTCTGGAACCCCATATATTAGGGCCTCAAGCTTGACTTCTTTCCACATCAACACCAACTGGAACTGACAGTCTGGAAAAAAGAGAACCATGCTCAGTAATCAATTCCTCCAGGTGGCAATTTCCAGGAAAAAACTCAAGTTCTTTCTAGAACTCATCAGGGACACACTGTTTCTTGGGACAATCCAGTCCAAAAGGCTTTCCTCACATTTGTGTATTACCACAATCTGTAAACCCAGCCATTATGAGT
>NW_015386175.1:2232825-2240957 GCF_001527695.2 Protobothrops mucrosquamatus | reverse complement strand
GAGAGAGAGAGAGAGAGAGAGAGAGAGAGAGAGAGAGAGAGAGAGAGAGAGAGAGATGGCAGCAGTAAGGAAAACTGAAGAGGTCAGGAGAGAGTTAAAAAAAGAAACACAGGCATTAGATGACTGAGGGAGCAAAAAAGGAGTTTGAAATTTCCTCCTACCTTCTCCTATCCAGCAAATCAACCAATTTACCCAGCAGACTATCTACTCTTCTGTTGCTTTGTTTTTAACTCTATCTGCAGTTGGTTGGAAATTGCAGAAACACTTTCACAGGGAAACTGTTCCAGAAGAATAATGCTAAAGGGAGGGAAACAAAAGAAACTGTTGGTGGAAAACCGAATATTGGAAACCAAAGAGAGTTTAAACATGATACAGTATTACGGAGCTGGAGGAAGAGAGAAAGAAATAATCTTTTTAGATTCCATTCAGATCTAAGGAACAGAACCAGAATGTGCCCCTGGTTTTGTTATGTGAAACAGTTTTCCTACCTGGGCCTTTCTGCTTCTCAAAAAGTTTCTCCTCGGTACACTGATGGCAAGTAGCTTCACTGAAGTTTGCTTATCATCACCAGCAAGATACAGGAGCAGTGTAAAATAGCAGTAAGGAACATGTACACTGACGTTAGGGACCTTGAATGAGCAAACCTAGTTCTCTTTTCCTATAAGCCTTTATTGGATCTGGGTATCAAATGTAAAAAAAAATGCTGTTTGACAGGCAAGAGGAGGAGAGGAAAAGAATTTTCCTGTGTAATAATATTGCATTGTACCTCTTTGCAAAGGGGGTGAAGGCGGTGCCACTTCTGTCCAAGAGGGTGAGGAAGCCTATTAAGAAGGATGCCCCAAAAGGCATGTATGTCCTCTCATAGTTTTGGAGTAATGATCTAGGATCTATAGAACAGATCAGTTCTGTCTCGGTGAAGTCTCAGACATAGAAGCTGGATTTACGTATAGTGCTAAGCAGTGGTGGGATTCAAATATGTGAACAACCGGTTCTCTGGGCCTGGGCTACAAAAAATTAGCTACTGGTTCTGCCGAACTGGTGCGAACTGGCTGAATCCCACCACTGGTGCTAAGCCCTTATTGCACCATGTTTAAGAAACCAGAGTCTCCTGCTAAACACATAATGCTAAGCTATAAATCATAGATACATATCACTTGCAGATTGAGTTCACACATCACGCTGTGCCAAAATTAGGGAACTCATCAACTGTAATAGCATACAATGAAAAAGGCCCAGTCTGAAATAGCCCTGAGAAGTTGGTCCACTTTCCATTCAGCAACCTTCCATGCTCTTATTCTGCTGGATAGAACTATCTTACATTACAGCTTTGGCAGCTATGGATGGGGAAAAAAAAGGCACAGATGCTCACTCCATAGCCTTAAGCTACCAGATATTGAGGGGGGGGTTGTTCCTGCCCAATACAACAATTATTTTTAGAAGCCATTGGCTTTGATGTCACTTGTTTGATTTTGACACACTCTCTTTTTGTGTAGTTCAAGTGTTCCTCTCTTCTTGCCAGCTAGGCTCGTAGCCCAACAACCAATCAGCAGAATTAGCTGAGCTGCCCAGAGGCTGGATTTCTCTGCTGTTTGCTAAGCCAAAGCCTAATTTGACTCTGACTATCGACTAAAATGAGCCAAGAAAGTAGTTAGGGGATATTTGCAAGCTTACTATTGCTTTTAATCTTTGGAAAGTCATGACTTGTTCCATTTTCCTGATGTTCCTCCTATCAATTCATAAGAGAGAAGGAAAAGAGAACTACATTTGGTCCTGCTAGCAACCATCTCAGTGAAATACAATATTTCTCACCACCATCATAAGGATATAGGAGTAAGCAAGCAGCTTCCATTAATACCAGTCTGGGCTAGCATGACATATCCCAAGGGGTCCTTTTAAATCAGGGGTCTTCAAACTTGGCCCTTTTATGACTTGTGGACTTCAACTCCCAGAATTTCTCAGCCAGGCATGCTGGCTGAGGAATTCTGGGAGTTGAAGTCCACAAGTCATAAAAGAGCCAAGTTTGAAGACCCCTGTTTTTAGATATTACTTTTTCTTTGCAACAATGGGACAAAAAAGCTCTGAATGATTGCTAGCAGCATAATTTAAGGATGCAACTGTTCAGATATTCTTTCATTCTAATATATCAAGTACAAATCCATGAGATATTTATTCCCAGATAAAACTCCTTTAGAAATATTACCCAGCACATCCCACATTTTCTTAAAATTTTTGGCCAAGCGTGTCATACTAGTCTACTTTTGAAGCATATACCAGGGATCTTCAATGGCACATTAGTATACTTGCCCTCACCCAGATCACTCAAGGCTTCAGTGCAGCTTTGCTTCAAAACTATGAAGCTGAGGAAAACAGGCATAGAAATATCTATGGATCCTTCTTCTCCTGTCTTGGAATGCTGTAAGTCATCATTGCTTATGTCATTTATGATACAGTTATTGTAGGTTTGGCCATGCTGGTAGAAAACTGTGAGATGCTCCCATTGGAGGACACCATGTTTCCTTGAAGGTCAGCACAATCAGGTCCTATTCCTACAAAGAATCAATGAAGAAATAACTTGGTAGGTCTGCCCTTTGCCAAAGCTGTTGGGAAAATGTAAGCATTGTATAATACAGCGGTTCTCAACCTATGGGTCGCGACCCCATTTGGGGTCGATCGACCATTTCACGGGGGTCGCCAAGCAAGGCTGTCCGCCATTTTTTTCCCCTTTTCTGGCGGGTGCCTTACCTCCCTTGAGCTGGGCCAGCTGGTGGTTGGCCTGCTCCGTCTCTGCCACTTGCCAGCTACGCCTTGGCCGGCGCAGGGGGTGGAACCACGCATGCGCGGCGCTCCCGGGCAGGGAAAGTCCTCGACTTATGACCGGTTGGGTAATCCTCAACTTACGGCCGGTTTAGTCCTCGACTTACGACCGGTTTAGTCCTCAACTTACGACCGGTTTAGTCCTCGACTTACGACCGGTTGGGGGTCGCGGCATTAAAAAGGTTGAGAACCACTGGTATAATACATCATGAAGGATGGGGAGCATAACTTTTTAAAATTGTGCATTTGGCCTTAAGTACTAGACTAGGAGATGTGTTTAAAAAGGAGGAGATAGTGACAGAGTTAGCAGAAATAGCCAAATTGACTGCTTTGATTAAAGAAAAAAAAATACAATTACTTTTGTTTCTACCTGGAAACTGCTTCTGGACTTTGTGCTTGAGGTAGAAAAAAAATGAAACTTTGATTTTGGGTTTTACCGGTTAATAGGTTTGTTGTTAGAGAAATGGCTAGTTTATATTATTATGTAAAAATAAAGAGTTGAGGTTTGATGTTACTGTCTTATTCTACTGCACCAAAGGGAGTCGGAAGTCAATTCCTTTTTCTTTTTTTTTCCCCTTTGCCTACATTTTTCCTTTCCCTTTTTCTCCCCTATTTTCCTACTATTTTCTTTTGTACTTTTGTGTTATATATTATAAACTAATAAAAAAGGAGCTGTTGGGAGAAGACAAAGAGATAGAAAGGAAAGAGCAATACCTAAATTAAATTAAATTAAAATACTACTATTATGATTATACCCAGAACATTTATTTTATTCTTATGTCACATGAAGAGAGACATTTAAATGCTGTAGGAAGCACAGCAAAGGCTACTGTTGACCCGGGGCCACAGATTCTGCACCGCTGATGCAAAACTGCTCTTGCTTACCATATCTGCTTGTTCTTTTTCCCCCATGATTGAAGCAAAATTGTTGCTCATCCCTTCATGATAAGCTATACTGAATTTCTAAGGAAGATATCTCTATTCATACAGTTTCAGGACAAAAGCCTTCAGGAAATGACCAGTCTAAGAATGCAGACATTGCTGGGGAGAGAAGTGGGCTGTTTTTGTGAACATTTCCTTTGAGCTGTTCCTTAGCAACCAGGAAGCAGAAAACCTTAATGGTACTCTCTGAGTAGGAGGAACTAAGCCCCGATAAGATTGAGGGAAGACAGCTAACTTGTCTTCCTTGAATGATAGGAGAATCTCTGCTCCAGTGCAGTTTCTCTACCCAAGTTCAAGTGTTACTACCATACCTGAAGTGATGTTGGGTTATGATAATTCCTTTAAAGAAGTGTCAAGATCAGAGGACAGTTGTTCTCTCTTGTTCTATTTCTGAAGCCAGTATTGCCAAGTAGGTCAATTGGTCCTCAAATTAGCTGTAAAAGAAAGGCCTGCAGACACACATCAAAATAACACAAACTCTTGGGCAGTCACATTTGCCATTGTCCCCAGGAGAAACATCATGTACAGTTTAGAATTAGGTCCGATATCTAAAACAATCGATTTCTCCCTTACACCTTTAAATGAGGAAAGGGCCCTGAGAACACCAATTCTTGTTTGTATTGATAATTGATAATTTTCCTTAGCTGCTAAAATTCCCTTCCTAGTCCCATGGTTCTCTCCTGGCAGTTTGAGGGTTCTGTGCAGTATATTAGCTGTTCCTAGCACTATACTTTTCTGGATAGAGAGCTCTGGTGTTATTTCTGGGTTCTGTTGAAGCCACTTCTCCAGCTTAGGAGTCACAGCCCCAAGTACTGTTGCCACCATTGGTATATATTTTTGTATGATGTTTATGCTGATTTTAATGGATTTTATGATTGTTTGCTATCCAGAGTCACTTGTCTGAGATGGGCAGCTATAGAAATTGGATGGATGGATGGATGGATGGATGGATGGATGGATGGATGGATGGATGGATGGATGGATGGATAAATTATCCTGGATTACATTAATCCAGTCAAGTGATGGTGGTGAGGCAACCTGATCCAAATTGAAGCCTCATAGCTATTTTCAAGAGAAGAATTTATGTTGAGAAATCAGATGAGTGTCTAGTTAAACCTCCAGTTAAACCCCAAGTTTTTTTTTTATTTCCTTCTTTTCTCACATTTAAATAAAACAATTGTTTGAAACTGCAATTCAGATTTCCGCTTGGGAAACAATTAAGATCCAGTCCTCCTCATTGCCCAGAGTCAAGCTAAGCAACTAAAAGGAATGTGCCCTCCCAGTGGGATGGCAGGCAAGAGAAATAGATCCATCATGCACCATCTCATATTTGCCCAAAACGGGGATTGTAAGAAAACCTGCATACACAAAAATATATGTGGAGGTGATTGCATGAATTAAAAAAGGTCTTATTTTTAAATGTATTAAATTTCCTCCTTGGTGGTTCCTTGATTAAAGTAATGTTTTCTGCCTGATTGTCTGTCTGGTGTTAATCCCTGCTTGCTGTTAGCTGCTGGAAGACATGTATTCTAGTTTTTTGTTTCCTTCCTAGATTTTTTATTGTCTTTTTAAGATGTATGTAAATGTGGTTTACCTTATGTTTATTGATGATTGATTTGACTGAATGCCAAATTCAGTCAAATTCAGGAGGAAACCACATCTCCACCAAAACTGGAACATTTCCCTACTGCATATAAATGGGGAGCACTAATGATGTCACCTAGCTGAGTAATGAAACTCAACCCTATCCCGCAGGAGCCTAAGGGGCCGCTGGCCCACTTCTGTAGCCGCTCGCGGCAGGAGGCCGCATAGCCCATCGCACCGTGCTGCCACCACAAGGTGAGGCAGGTGGGGGAAGGGGTGGAGCTGCCCCAAGCATCTCCTAGGTGCCCAAACACTTTTCGCTCAGACGGAGAAATGATGGAGACTAGCAGCTTCGTCTGCTTGCAAATGGGGCAGTTGGAAACAGAACAAATCCCTCAGTTTCTAAGTGCCCCATCTGTAAGCAGATGAAGGTTCCAGTCTCCCTCTGGGCATAAAGTGCGCAGCACATCCAGATTGCCTGCTCCCTCCCCACCTCTGCCTCTGGGCTGGATTTACCTGCGCTGCTCCAAGGGCCAGCAGGCTGCAGCTGTTGCTGGACACTCACCCCCGCTTGGGCTGGCCCCGCACACCCCTCCGGGCTTATTTTTGGGGTAAGGCTTATATTAGGCCCACCCCAAAAAATCAGGGTAGGGCTTATTTTCAGGGTAGGGAAATCAGGGTAGGGCTTATTTTCAGGGTAGGGAAACACAGGTTTGTCCCTACATATAGTGCTACAATCAGCTGTTCCTTAGTTTTTCAAAAACTGTTTCACTCAGCCAACTGTTCTGCTTGCTGCTTACTTACATCCCCCCTCCCATTGTGTTATAAATGAAAATGTTGTTTAGTCTTTAGCACTATAAATCAAGATTCTGCAGACAACGTCTGCTTTGATGCCATTGCCCGTTGCATGTTAACACAGGCCAGTCTATGCTCTACCCATTTCTTTCTCCTTCTTCTTTTAAGATCCCATAAATCTAGTTAATAGTTACATCCGATGCAGAAAAATCAAAATGTCACATCAGTGGAGACAGTTCAATTGAAGGCATATTGATTGTCGCAGAGAATATTCTCACTTTATTCACCTATTTAGTTTCTTTCCCTAGGCACATATGAATTCATCAAATATTGTCATAGCATATAATAACATTTGTTCCCGGGTGTTGGTGTAACAGCTTGAGCTTTATTCTGATTTCTGCAGTCGAATAGGAACCTCAAAAAGGAACCAACCTTTCAAAATGAACGTGTCTGAGTTTCTAGTTCATAAAACTAGATCATGAAAGATGCTTGCTCAGACACCTCACATCAAAGAGCTGGGAAGAAATTAAGAGAAAGAAAAATCCACTCAATGATCACTGAGATAAATCTTCTTAAAAGAAAACCCAGACTATCAGGGTAGCCTATATAGTTGTCAGATACAAAATGGAGTTGAGAATAAGTCCAAACATTAACTCGAAGTATTCCTTGCCTAAACATTGTAAGTATAAATTGTACAAAGCTTTTGAGTTGTATGAGATCTACCTGCAGATACATATTAATGTGCAATCATCCAGGTGTTGCTGAATTACAACTCTCAGCAGTTCCAGCCAACTTGAGCAATATTGAGGGATACTGGCAGGAGTATTCCAATAGCAACTGGAAAAACCATTTAAATGGTAATTTAGTAAACGAAGCTCTGGCAATGTACCATTTTAGAGTCATTTCTTCTTCTCTATTTATTATTATTATTTTATTATTCAAATTTCTACCCCGCCCTTCTCCCAACGGACTCAGGGCAGCTTACAGCCATTTAAAACAGGTACATGATACAAAATACTAAATTTAAAATGTAATTAAAATAGAATATTAATTATTGGACTTTTCTTATTAAAATTATTTTAAAAACCAAATTAAGATAACCCTTAGGCCAGTCCTGCTAGCTTAAACAGCCATGTCTTGAGGGCGCGGCGGAAGGAGGGGAGATCCGGAATCACCCGGATCTCTGGGGGTAGTTCGTTCCATAGGGTGGGGGCTCCAACCGAGAAGGCCCTCCCCCTGGGGGTCGCCAGCCGGCACTGTCTGGCTGACGGCACCCTGAGGAGACCCACTCTGTGGGAGCGTATCGGCCGATGAGAGGTAATCTGAGGCAGAAGGCGGTCTCGGAGATAACTAGGTCCGATGCCATGGAGCGCTTTGAAGATGATAATCAGCACCTTGAAGCGCACCCGGAAAGCCACCGGCAGCCAGTGCAGCTCGCGCAACAGCGGCGTTACATGGGAGCGATGAGTCACTCCCATCACCACCCGCACGGCTGCATTCTGGACTAACTGGAGCCTCTGAATGCTCCTCAAGGGGAGCCCCATGTAGAGAGCATTACAGTAGTCCAGGCGGGAGGTGACAAGAGCATGGGTGACTGTGCGCAAGGCGTCCCGGTCCAGAAAAGGCCGCAACTGGTGAACCAGGCGTACCCAGTAAAACGCCCCCCTGGCCACGGCCGTCAACTGGTCTTCTAGTGTCAGCCGTGGATCCAGGAGGACACCCAGATTGCGCACCCTCTCCGAGGGAGCCAAAGTTTCGCCCCCTATAGTCAGCGACGGAGTCAGCTGACTATGCCGGCGAGCCGGTAACCACAGCCACTCAGTCTTGGAAGGGTTGAGCCTGAGTCTGTTTCTCCCCATCCAGACCCGTACGGCCTCCAGGCACCGGGCCATCACGTCAAGGGCATCATTGGGGTGGCCTGGGGTGGAAATGTACAGCTGAGTATCATCAGCGTACTGATGGAAATCCACCCCAAAGCCACGGATGATCTCACCCAG
>NW_015386175.1:2231338-2232707 GCF_001527695.2 Protobothrops mucrosquamatus | reverse complement strand
AATAACCCCTGTCCCGGGCCCTCCAGAGATCATTCACCAGTGTGACCAATGCCGTTTCCGTGCTGTATCCCGGCCTGAAGCCCGACTGGAGCGGGTCTAGATAGACTGTTTCCTCCAGGCGCCGGGGGAATTGCTGCGCAACCACACTCTCAACAACCTTTGCCACAAAGCGAAGGTTGGAGACCGGGCGATAATTAGCTAATACATCTGGGTCCAGGGAAGGCTTCTTAAGGAGGGGCCTCACCACCGCTTCCTTCAAGGCTACGGGGAAGACACCCTCCCATAGAGAAGCGTTTATAATTCCCTGGAGCCAGGCTCGTGTACCCTCCCGGGCAGCCAGTACCAGCCAGGAGGGGCATGCATCCAATAAACATGTGGTTGCATTCAGCCTCCCCAGGATCCTGTCCACGTCCTCGGGAGCCACAGAGTCAAACTCCTCCCATATAACAGTCTCAAGACCTGCTCCCGTCTCCTCCCCCGGGGCCACCCAGTCGGAGTCAAGGCCTTCTCGAATCCGAGCGACTTTGTCATACAGATATTGAGCAAAATCCTCAGCCCTCCCCTCCAGGGGATCCTCTCCCCCCTCAACTGAAGGAGGGAGCGGGTCACCCTGAAGAGGGTGGCCGGGCGATTATCTGATGACGCAATGAGGGTGGAGTAGTAATTAGACCTCGCCACCCTCATTGCCACTAGGTAGGATCTAACCTGCATCCTTGCCTGTGCTCGGTCGGATTCGATTCGGCTAGCCCTCCAACTGCTCTCTAGGCGTCTTTTCCGGCGCTTCATCTCTCTCAGCTCCTCGGTAAACCAGGGAGCCAGTTGAGATCTGCGCCGGGTCAGAGGCCGCAAAGGCACGACTCGGTCCAGTGCTGCGGCAGCGGCCACATCCCAGGCCGCTGCCAGATTTTCAGCCGAGTCGTGAACTAGATCCTCCGGATATGGCCCAAGCTCCGTCAGGAACCTCTCTGGGTCCATCAGGCGCCTGGGGCGGAACCATCTGTGCGGTTCCGACTCCCTGCGGTGGGGGGGAGCGGTCCGGAAGTCCATCCTAAGGAGTGAATGGTCTGACCATGACAGGGGCTCTATAACTACCTCCCCCATTTCCAGATCATTCTGCCACTGGCCAGAGACAAAAATTAGATCCAGTGTGTGTCCTCCCGTGTGAGTGGAGGCATAAACTAATTGGGTCAAGTCCAAGGCCGTCATGGAAGCCAAGAACTCCCGAGCTGCCGCCGACGTTTCGCCCGCCGATGGCAGATTGAAATCCCCCATGACTATAAGTCTGGGGGTCTCAACTGCCACCCCGGCTATTACGTCAGCCAGCTCAGGCAGGGCCGTTGATACATAGCAGGGAGCCAGGTATATAATC
>NW_015386175.1:2196639-2231184 GCF_001527695.2 Protobothrops mucrosquamatus | reverse complement strand
ACTGATCACACCACCCTCCCTTGACCCCCCAACCTCCTCCCTCACCATTCTGATGCCGCGTCCCTCAGACAGGTCTGGCCTTGGCCTCAGAGAGGCATCCCCCCTGCCCCCCCTGGCCATCCCCGAACCCCCTAAAAATTTAACAAAACACCCCTCTAGGAAAACTCTCAATTTTTCTCTCTTTAGTTCCCTTTTTGCTGCATACCACCTCTCGGGGTTCCACACCCCTTCATTGAGGCCGGCCCTTGAGATTGTACCGGGCCATGCCTGCGCGAGGGGGGAATCGCGCAGGGCCAGCAGTTCCGTCCTGGGGTATATTCCGGGCATAAAAAGGAGGTCCAACAGCAGAAAAAAAGGGGGGGGGAAAGTCCTCATGATGGTTAGTTCTAGTTCTAATTCAGGAACCTGAGGTAGATGAAAAGAGATGAGAAGACTGGCCACAACAGTTGTCATTGTCCTGCTCGGCCTCCCTCGGCCTTCAGCCTCCACAGGCATAGGCACAGGCATCCGCGTCCATCGGGCACTCACCGACTCCCGCCAAGCTCGGGCGCACTCAACGGCTCCTCGCCGAGTCCTCCTCATCGAGTCCTCCGCCAGCCAGATCCTCCGCAGGCCGAGTCCCTCGGGCCAAGACCTCCGCCAGGCCAAGACCCGGCCAGATCCTCCACCGGCCAGATCCTCCGCCGGACCGAACCCGCAGGCCGAGTCCTTTGGGCCGGATCCCCCGCCGAGTCCGCAGGCCGAGTCCTTCGGGCCGGATCCTCCGCCGGGCCGCCGGGCCGCTGGGCCGCCGGGCTGGCAGGCCGCAGCCTCCGCCTTCGCCGAAGTCCGCAGACCGAGTTTCGGGCCAGATATTCTGCGGGGCCGCCGGGCCGCCGGGCCACGGCCTCCGCCTTCGCCGAGTCCACAGGCCGAGTCTTTCGGGCCAGATCTTCTGCGGGGCCGAGTCCCGGCCAGATCTTCCGCCGGGCCGCGGCCCTCGCCCCATCAATCAAATCCTCGCCGGGCCGAGTCCTCCGTCCAGTGGCTCCACCCAGCCGAAGGCCGGGGAGTCACCTAACAGGCTACAAGCTGCCGGCGAGCTCAGCTCCCTGAATTGGGGTCGCGGCAAAGCCCCCGACCCTCGAGGAGCCCCCCATTTCTGCCGAAGACTCCGCCTCGTCATGGAGCTAACCCCGGTAGGTCCGCCATCTTCCGTTGCAGCAATAGTAATGCAGTCATAGTAATGCAGTCATAGTAATGCAAAAAAAGTACCTTACCTTTCTTAAGATCTATTCTCTCCTCTATACAGTATTTAATTCACTTAGGCTGCTAAGGGTTGGGTTCAATTCTGCAAAAGTTTCACCAAGGTGATTTTTAGATATCACCCCATTGGGGCTCATGATATCAATTCTTTTGGAATCTAAGAGTATCATTAGCATGTTAATCTCCACTTTAAAGGAATAGATTGAGAGTCAGTATAGTTTGTTGGTTAAAGTGTTGGACCGGTACCAGGAAGACCCAATTCAAGTCCTCCCACAACCGCAGAATCTCAGTGGGTATTTCTGGGACAGTCAGGCTCAGCCGTACTTCACGGGGCTTTTGTTGTGAGGCAAAAAGTGGGAGGAACAAACAATATGTATGCTGCTTTACGCTCCTGAATGAAAAAACAGTTATATAGCTGTAGCGTAACCCCCTCAGAGGCTGCCAAAGCCCAGACCCTCCTAGCTCTCCCCCTTTCAGTTACACTCAGCAGCCGCGCTCTCAAGGCGTTAATAGAATGTCCTTTTCTGCGGGAACTCACACAGAGTGAAGGGGTGGCAGGTTCTCATCTTCAAAGGGGTTTACAGGAACAAAGATGACCAACCCCTAGCCACGGCAGTCAGTGTGTGACAGTGTTTATCAACCCCCTAGCAGTCGTGACAATAATAGTCAATGGCTTGTAGCATTCACTTGGAAAAATGGGGGGAGGCCCTCCGGCTCCAGGCAGCAACGGAAAGCACGAGCGAAGATAGTCAGTGCTCCGCAGCAACAGCTCGCCCCACGAGGGCAGCTCCCCACAATGTTTACAGCTTGCACAGGTGATAATGATCAAAGTTCGGATGTCCACTGGTCCCCGAAGCAGTAGTGACCAGCCTCTCCTTCTCTTCTGTGGGCACTCGTAGTCCCAGGTCTCTCTATGCCAAATCCCCCCCTTCCTTTCTAGTTAAAACCTGAATTTAAAACCCCAGCAAGCTTTCCCTCTTGTCACTCTCTCTCTCTTCCCTTCACTCAGGATATCCCCCTGCGAAAGAAAGCAATAAAACTCCGCTTTCTCTCTCTCTCTCTCTCTCCTTCCCTCTATTTCAGAGGAAAAGAATCACATAAAACCCCAAACTTCTCTTCAGCTTCACCTGGTCTCTCCCTGACAACAACAACCACCCCCACCCCCCTTTCTCCTTCCTTTTTTCTTTCCTTTTGCCCAATCCATGCCTACCACACCCAAACCAGCAGCAGCTGTCCGAGCTTCCCACTTCCCTCTCTCCGGCCAGACTCCCACAAAGCTTTTCAGCCAGCCCCGCTATACATCTAACAAGTAAATATTAATATACCTGATTGGCTTCCCCTTGACAACGCAATAAGAGAAATCAATCAAAGAGGCAAGAAATGACAGATTTCTTCTTAAAGCAAGAGAATTAAATCCTTGCTTTAATTTTACCTGTTTGCAATATCTGTTTATTTGGTAATGTTTTTATATCTCCAGTTGTGGGAGTTATACTTGAAGCTGCCAGAAATCAATCTTTTTGCTAAATAGATGTTAAAATTACCTTTGGTTGTAAAGTATGAGTAACATAAACAGAGCAGCATTATAAACACAGCATTTGTTTGGTTTTTCCAAATGTATTCTTTTTAGTGCCATTTATTTACTTTATTTCTCATTTGTCTTCCAAGCCAATAACCAATAACCAGGCTGGTCCTGTGTATCAGCACCCTCAACAAATCACACCAAAACTAAAACAATTGCCATATTATCAAAAACTGCCTTTGTGTATTTGAGTTCCACAATCTGAAGTGTGCAAGTCTGAGTATTGAGTGTGATGGTCTCATTATGCATTTTCACTGTTTTTCCCTCTACATGGAAAACCATGGCCCAGTGCTATTTAAATCAACTCTACCATATCTATGGGCATTATATGCATGGGTAATTCTATTCCCCCTTTCCTGGCTGTTGGTGTTTGTGTGTGCAAAAGAGGTTTGAATGATGAAAACTGTCATTGTTCCTTGGTTTCTGCCATCAACCAAGTCTTCTTTATCTTTCAGAAAGATATGTATTCCGGATGTGCTGGATAATGAATTTTGTTCTGCATTTCATGTAGAAATTCCTGAGGTTTAAAAAATATGAATATAGTTTTTAATACCATCCTGTTTAAACAGGTGTTACCCAATCACGATTAGTAAAGAATTTGGCTGGGCTTTGTTAACCTGCTTGATTTAAGATAAACTGCACTTAGAATTTCTAAGCTGTCAATTGTTCAGTGTTAATTATCACTGCATACTATTTGGTTTGTTAATTTATATTCTAGCCTTAGCATTAACATTCATAGACAGTTAAATGCAGCCAATGCTAAATACTTTCATTATTATCATTATCGTTCTCTCTAATAGCAAATTCAGGGGGTGAGTGCTGGTAGAAATAAAGTCAACATTGCCCCATTGAGAAATAAAATCACAACGTCAGCATGCTATGGCTAGCCTCAAGGTTTGTAGACGTACAAAAAAAAGGTTTTGTAATTAGCCTAAGGAGCAAAGAATCCAAAACAAACACTCTAATGAGGATATTCAGTAATGACCGAATATTGTGTGACAGTTGGAAAACAAAAGCAGAAATCTGGAACGGAGGTGGAAACAGAATGGGATATTCTGGAGAAGATCCAAGAACTGGAACACTGGTATTAGAAGGTGATATAATGCAAGAGATTTATGTAGGTTTAGCTCAATCCTTCCAAGAGCAAGAAGTTACTCTGTGTGTTTCTGAATATTGGAATTAGACATGTTGCATGAATTATATCAATCAAGGCTAAGATTGCAAACAATTGAAATATGAAACATTCAAGTATCTGAATTAAAAAAAGAAACCCCTAACATTGTTCTTAGTTTGGACCTAACTGAATTTAATTTTAAAGTGGCAATAGTGTGTCTCTTATTTCACAATTACACTAGAAGAAGAGAAGGGAGGCAATGTGTGCAAACTTGAGATTTCTAGTTGAGTCCTTCTGACCAGCACTCTGGGCAATATGTGACTATATTAGAAATTAAGTTTTTTATTTTGGTTTTTGTTTTATTTTATTTTTTTTATAAGAATGGATCCAAATTCTCAAATACTTTTTTTTTATAAATTCAACAAAAAGAACTTAGCATGTGAACAAGCAACTTGCAGTCCCTCCCAATATCCCTCTTTCTTATCCCTCTTTCTATAGACAGAATTCCCCAAGATTACTGTATGTCACTTTTCAGTGAGAAGCTAAGTACATAAACCTTCTAATGGGCTTAAAGTATCTAAGTACATACATACCAAACAAAGCAGGCTGACATTTCTGGTCCCATTCTCTCTTGTGATCTTATTGTATCACTGCCCTACTTTTAGAGCTGAGAATTTCAAAATTTATAACTGCTGAGCACAGGAAGGTTGCATGCCACAGATTTAAATAATGAATTCAAGGGAGAGAGTCAAACTTGCATATTCACCCAGCTCTTGTCATTTCTTATGACTGTTATCTTAAAATAAGACTTCACCCCCCCCCAAAAAAAATTGGGTTCACTTGTGAAATATGGAGTCGGTTTTCTCCATCCCCACATGAGGAATGGAACTGAATCAGTTTGCATGTCCAGGCAGGGATTAAGGCATTTCCCTTAGCAGCTGGTACCAATGTAGTGCATCCTGGACATGCATATGTACTTCCTTTTAATCCTATAGTCTATGTAGGTGAGCATCCAGCAACAGAGGATTGGGGTTTGGGATCATACAGCATACTCACGGAAACTGCTTTTAAGTGAGAAAGAAGTATTACTTTTGTTTTTGCTGCCAATCTCATGCCTTTCTCCTCCACGCCTTTATTCTTCCTTCAAAGATTTTTTTTAAAAAAAGAGCAATTCTGTTTCTGAACTGCCGGTTGAAATGTCATGACGTCACAGTCCTTCAGACTCTTAACCTTGCTTTTACCTTGGCCCAAACGGTTCTTCCTAAGTGACAGTGGCCTTCGTGAGCATCACTTTGGTTATCAACCAGAGCGACTGCATGTGACCTCCAAAAGGGAAGCCATTGACTTTTACAAGGAAGGAAAAATGAATTTTCACTAGTCTCTTTAATAGCTGGCCCAGCCTGTCATGTGCATTGAAATCCAATGCGGCAGCAAATCTGTTCAGTGACAGACCCGAGTAGCTAAATTTATGGATCTTTAAAATTATTTTTATTATTATTATTATTATTATTATTATTATTGCACAGCTGCTGATTTACAATTCATAACCTGGATTATGTAATGAGTTTAGCCCGGCTGAGGTCAGTGTGCAATTTAGATTGAGAAAATATTTGCAGGGCTTTCAATTCCCCTGACATCTGCATCAGTAAAATGGATTCCTTCCCTGAAGCACTGATGCCAACCATATAAAAATAAAGCAGGTGGGGATTCCAAAAAGAGAGTAAAATACCACATTAGAAAGAGGTCTTGAGATCCCCCCCCCAAAAAAATGGGGGGGGACAGGGAGTCCATATACACCAAAGCTGGGTCTGTGTTTAATGTAATCTTAAAGCCACACTGTACAATTTAATGAGCTCCAGGCTTACAAGACACATGGATTCTTTCAAAAAGAGGTTTACTGTTCCCCATATATGCAACTTTATAGGTGCATATATAGCATTACCATTTGTGCAGCTGTCCAATAAAAAGCATACCCTGGAGATCTATATAAAATACACTGGCTGGGAGGAAAACTGGCAATGGAAAATTAGCTTGGTTAACTGATGTGTATTTAAAATTGCCCTCTGCTAACATAAAAACAAATTCTTTAAAGCAAAACAAATATATTGGCAAATAGCTAAACTGTGCCGCACATCACTGTTTAAAAGCTCACCCCTGCCTATTGCATTAATGATACTGAATGCCGTTTCTGGGAGAATTAGCGCACACATAATACAAGCTTTTTAAAGTGACAAATGCTTCTCTTTTTTTCCAGTTGGCGTTTTGGAATATACAAATGTATTTTAAAGATGTCAGCTATAGATTTCGTAACTATTAGGTTACACTCTTTTTTTTTTCTTGTTGCTCTCAGAGAACAACCTAATATCAGAATGACCTTCATGTGGACTGTTGAATTTTAGGAACTGAAATGCAAGTCATTGTGAGGTTGGAAAGGTGGATGCCAACCCTCTGAATGTTAAAGATGAAGTTCTAAAAATCAATTCTCTGCACCTTTTATCCTATTGATCACCAAGAAGATTAGGGATAGAGATAGCAAACAAGCAAGTTCCTGTTGGTTCCTTTTGCTTGCCCCTGATTGGAAGAGTAAATCTGTCCCTTCAGCCTGCTTTCTTCTCTGTTCTCCTTTCTCCCAGCATGAGACAACTCAGAAATGCAGGTTTTACACAATAAACTGAGTTATGGCATGTTCCATTCACTCCGGGGTATGACTGACACACTGAACCTTAAAATAACTTCATGGGCAGGGCCAAGTCTTCTTTAGAATAGCCAGCAAAGGAGGGGTGTGTGTGATTGAATGGTAGCAATTTGATGTAAGAGAGGGAAGTTATTTCCATTTTCAGTTCTCTAGTTTGATAGCAAAAAAGAAGATTCATATTGCAGTTTGGTAATTCTAGGTCATGAAGAAGAATCCATAGTATAATCTCTCTCTCTCTCTCTCTCTCTCTCTCTCTCTCTCTCTCTCTCTCTCTCTCTCTCTCTCTCTCTCTCTCTCTCTCTCTCGTAAACTCTAGAGAACTGGAGGCAAGTTGTTTCACTGATTAATTGTTCTAACTCTCAGGAAATTTCTCCTTAATTCTAGGTTATTTCTCTCCTTGATTAGTTTCCATCCATTGCTTCTTGTCCTGCCCTCAGATGCTTTGGAGAATAGCTTGATTCCCTCTTCTTTGTGGCAGCCCATGAGATATTGGAGCACTCCTATCATGTCACCCCTAGTCCTTCTTTTCCAAGCATGCTTCTCACACAGCCTTTTTAGCAAGATTTATTGAGCTAAAAGGATGGGATTCCAAAAATTCTGGCAACTGAACTATTTTCTATCTATAATTCAATACATCCCAAATGCATTCATGTGAAAGCTTCTTAAGTTCTTCACCTTTGCCTTTGTGTAAACTAACGAAATGGTAGGTCTCTGCTGATAACACAAGTTCATACTATCGGTTGTTTACAAAACCATCTTTTAAAACTAAACATTTCACACAGGTATGAGATTGACTGGATTAACTAAGAATGGCTAGCACTATTTCATGAATTAGTGGATTCCAGGGGACAGCTTTATGACAAATTTTCTTTAATCTGTTCCCAAATTCAGTTTCATTGGATGGTTCTGTATAAGAGAGGAAGCAAAAAAAAAAAAAAAAACCCAACCAACTACCCACGACTTGTGTAATTTTATCAATCTCTACCATAGCTCCTTTTTGTATCAAAATGTTTCCAAATCCTCAAGCCTTTCCTATAGAACATCACACTAAGCTATCTGTTCAGCAATCCAGGTTCAGGATGAGGCATCTCAATTCAGCAACAGAACTGAAGATTGTGTGCAGAGAGCCAAAATGGCTTCCAGGAGAGAATCAGTAACAGGTACATTGTTGTGGCCAATGGATTTTCCTTGCTAGCTGGAAACATCAGTCAACTGCATTTTCTCCTGTTTATCTAAAGTCACCTGTAGCTGTTGGATAATTTCTCTTTGCTAATGCAAAGATAGATCACCACTCCCAAGAAAAAAACATCTCTATTGTTTATTCAGCAGACAGAAGGGAGTGATACCACAGGAATTGGAGAAGTGTGATGTAACCTCTTTAATCAAGGAGCAGCATCTGGAGAGATTTTTCTGAAGAGGTTTGATTCAGACGTAATCACAGGGAGGAAATAATGAACATTTCATTTGTTTTATTAAAAGAGCATCACCAAATATCCATGGGCAAGTCAGAGGTCTGACCTTTTACATGGAAGTCACAGCAGAATAAATCATGTAGCTACAGACCCATAATGGATTTGTTTCTCTCATAAGAAGTACTGGATGTTAATAAGATATGACAGAACGTTTCCACACATTATAAAACAAAATCACTGTGCTTGCTGCTTGCACAAGGACTTCCTCCACTTCCCTTTCTCTCCTGGGATCACTACAGCTCTGCTTTTTCATAACAATATAATGTCAAGATCCCCAGCAAAGCAGCTGTGCTTGTACACATGCAGGGAGACCACCTGGGAAGATCCCAAAGCAGCCACACTGAGCCTTCTGGATGACGCAGCTGCCTTGGCACTTGAAGAAGTAATAATGCACTTTGCAACATGCTCCTTCTCATGCTTTGCACAGGCTTCATGACAGTGAAATTGCTC
The DNA here is from genome assembly GCF_001527695.2 of Protobothrops mucrosquamatus. NCBI lineage: Eukaryota > Metazoa > Chordata > Lepidosauria > Squamata > Viperidae > Protobothrops > Protobothrops mucrosquamatus. The sequence goes on along the minus strand of NW_015386175.1, from coordinate 2,222,629 downwards.
AAATATATTTAAGTGTATGTTAAATGGGTGTACATTTAACATAAAGAGTGCCCCACTTTACAGAAGTAGCTTCCCAGTTAAATTTGCTTGTGATGCTGTTAAATCCTGTTTATATTTGTTGCTTTCATATTAGTCTTGACTCCAGGCTAGGGCTGAGAGAAAGTGACTGGCCCAAGATCACTTGGTTTTGTGCCTAAGACTTCTTAAGCAGGCAGCCGGGTGTGGCTCAGTGCAAACCAAGAAGCAGAGTCCAGATACTCTCTCTAGGTTACATGTTTATTCAGCGTTGGACAAGGATGGACTCTCCCATCAGGCTGTAAGTACCCCAAATGCAATTTTAATCAAGCATATATAAGTTTCTCAGTTACATAACAGGAACACTGCTTATAAGAGACAAGGTACAGAAGTTACAAAAATATTTCTGGTTATGATCATATGTTCAGCTGCAAACTTGTGATTACTTTATCAAAGTCTCCATAACTCTAAAAGTCTGTTAAGGCCTGAATTTTATGTCTGTCATTTCAACATAAGATTCTTTAAACCAATCATCAGAATTATCAGAATCCTGATCAACAGCACAACCAGAACTCATAGTTTTTGGATTTCTATCCTGGTGTCTTTAACCACTGAATCAGGTTTATTATACCAAGTTAGCTTTACTTTTTATACAACTTTTCACTTCATGCATAAAATGTTTAACACATAAATAACATACTACGTAATGTTTTATTTATTTATTTATTTATTTATTTGATTTATATCCCGCCCTTCTCCCAACGGGACTGATTGACTGATTGTGTAGAGTTGATTATCTTCTATTACTAAAAGTGCAGAATCGGAATGAAAACTGACTTTGAGAGATTACTGCCCATCTGAAAGACACCCAATAGATGCAACATGGATCCTAGTTAGTAGATGGTTGGGAGATTATCAAGACCTCCTTGAATTACAGGCTGAGAAATTAGAGGAAACATTCCAAAGCAAGACAATGGCAACTTATTTCTGCATCATACCAAGAAGAAGAATATGCCTGTAAAGTACGTGTCACACTTGTTTTGAAATAACCTTAAATAGTATCTTGGAGATTGAACCACTCATCAGGAATTTCTGGGTACAGTTATTATTTCTGTATGAGCTTGCATGCCCGTAGGCAAATCATCAGTTTATGTTGTCGTGTGCACTATTAAAGTAATAATACTGACTAGTTATTTATTTATTAATTTATTTATTTTATTAAATTTCTATGCTGCCCATCTCCCTGATACAGTAACTCTGAGTGGCTTATAATAAGATAAAAAGTAACAAAGTGCCAGAAAATTAAAATTAAAATCCAATTAATTAATGCCAATTAAAATCAGAAAAAATGAATAGAAAAAGCTAACAACCGGGATGATGAGTGGCCTGGTGGTAGAGATGTTCTCTACCCAATAAGCCACCCCCAACATAGTAAGCCAATGCTGCCAGGGCTTTTTTTCTCATAGAACGCCCAGAACGGAGTTCCGGCATCTTTTTTGGATGGAACCTTGTAGGGTAGGCAAGGCAGGTTGTATGACGTGAGTGAGTTCCGGCACCTTATTTTTTTTTAGAAAAAAGCACTGGCTGCAACCATCATTAATTCATGCACCAAAATTTTGATCACGTGGCCATGGGGATGCTGTCACTGTTGTAAGTGTGAGGACTAGTCATAAGTCACTGTTTTTAGTGCAGTTGTAACTTTGAATGGTCACTAAACAAATTATTATAAGTTGAGGGCTATCTGTACACCAATATAATGTATTTGGATCATCTAGACCAGACATGTCAAACTCACGATGTCACATGACATCGCACAATGTATCGGGACTGTTTTGCCATTGCCGGCAATGGGGTGGGTGCGGCTTCTGTGTGACGCATCTGGCCCGTGGGCCAGCAGTTTGACACCCCTGATCTAGACCCAGCCCTTCTAGAAAGCAGTCTCAGATAACAAATGCTGGAGATAGCAATGGTCCCCAGTAGTTCTTCCAAGTCCTCTGGGCATTTCTCTTTCTTGAAGAGTCTCTCTAACTTACAATGCTGTCTTATGGATGGTGGGGGATGCTACTTTACAGCCTATACTGGAGTCATATTCCTACTAAAGTCCAGTTTGCTTCTGCATATGGAATGAAAGAGAGATAAAATCTTCTCCTTTGCCTCAGGCCACTCCTGAAGGACTAAAAAAATTATATAATGCTCAGTATTTTTATTGAGCATTATTCCTGTCTCAACCTTTTATTAATGCACAAACAAATGTATCTATATTTCTATGTCGGTTGCTAAAGGAAAAGCATCTTTCCATACAACTACCGGTATGTACAACCTGGATGTCAGCAACTTGTTTCAACAACCTTCAAACTTCATTTGGGGCAAAAGGTAACATCTACATCACTGCCCAGAATCAGAATTGTCCTACCCCAATATCGAATGACTTAAACTGATATAAAAATAGAATGATTCTTCAGCAGTGGCGGGATTCAAATATGTGAACAACTGGTTCTCTACGTGGATGCCGCTTCCGGAAGTCCATTCTGGACCTGGGCAACAAAAAATTAGCTACCGGTTCTGCCGAAGTGGTGCGATCTGGCTGAATCCCACCACTGTTCTTCAGGCTGAATTCAATGTGGTGATTTTTATCCTATCCCATTTTTAAGAGTTGTAGGCAAAACCCATCTGCACCATCCCATATGGAAGCCTAAGAAAACACTTTATCTTTTCCCAGCAATGGAATTCTCTCTCCCTAAGGTTATAATTTACCCTCACTCTCTCAATATTTAGAAAAAACTATAATGTGGCCTTTTAAAATGATATAGCAGTTTTATTGTCATCTTTAATGTTTTATTATGGTTTTATGGTTCGTTTTATACAGTTATTGTTTTCTTTTGATTTGTTGCACCCTTCCTTGGTGGCTTCAGCACAAAGGTGGTATAAAATGTGAATAATACATAAACACTCCTACAATCTTTGTAAAGCAGCTCTGAAATTCCAGTAATATATGATACACACACACAAACACACACCGTTTGAATTGTGTATGCAGAGGATATCTTCTACAGAATCCATTGTTGGGTATCCATTAAACAACAGTAGTGGCTCAAGCAAAGATCACCATAATAATGCCTCACAAAAAAAAAAAAGCTTCAGCACAGACTGATAGCTGAATTCCTCATCCCTAATACTACAGGTAGAGATCCAGTTTGGGGTAGTGGTTAAGACACTGGACTAGAAAGGAGAGGCTATGACTTGTAGCCCTACTGTGGGCATGAAGCCAGCTGTGTGAGCTTGGGCCAGTCACTCTCATCCTTAGAAGGAGGCAAGGACAAACCACTTCCAAAAGCTTGCTAAGAAAACACCAGAGAGTAATACAGACATTCACCTGGAATCAACACTGACTCGAAGGCACACACACAGACAAAAAAAAAAGCCCACCACCTCTGTAGATAAACCTAAAGGATGGAAAGCCACAGGTTTACAGGGACTTCCTAGTGGATTCAGTGGGAAGTGTTTTAGGTGATGAGAAATTGGACTTGACCTTATGGGTGACAGCCACAAAAGGAGGCAGTGGAAAGCCAAGTATCAAAAATAAAATAATAACAATAAAATAAATAAAATTAAAAATGTTTTAGATCATTAGAGAATGGTTTTACAACATAAACTGCCAGCTTCTTTTCCTTTAGCTTAGTGCCTTTTTTTTTCAGGGCACAAATTCCTCTCCCCAGAGACACAACATAAGATATTTTGACACTGAGTTTTCCTAACACCACCCAAACAGCCCTTTACTGTTGTTTTCTCCAACACTTCCAGGTCCCTTGGATATATATCTACCTTGATTCCTAGTCTTCTGAATAAAGAAAACTAATTACAGTATTCCTGTGAAAACTGGCTCTTTCTCTCTGTCCCTCCCTTGCCTGTCTTGAAATGGTTTTTGGAGGCTGCAAGCAGCAAGGGGGTACAGCTGTGCTAACTTAACCAAAAGATTTATCTTAAGATTCATATAGAATTCATTGTGTGGGGAGTCTGTTGGCATTTAATATTCATGTATATCGGGAAGCTCTATTAATCATAAGGTCCGATCATTTGTACAGCCCTTAATGTGCTTACATAAAATTGTGTCTCCATGCTCCTTCAGGCTCCCTCATTCTATTCTCTGGGAAAACTGCAACTTAGCCTTCGTACACACTTTAGAACAATTGTGTTTTCATTCCATGGAGAGGCAAAATAACACAGGCTGGAGCAGGTGGCCTATTTGAAGTACTTGCAAGAAGCCAAGAATATTGTGCAATGCTGACTGAGAAAAGGGAATGAATGTGAGGTTGTGTTATGAAAGGCAAACTATGCCAGTGGAAGGATTGACTTGAGCTCCCTGTGGGTTTGGGTATGCTATGGGGATACAGTTAGACCTTTCTTAATGACTTAATAATGTCCACTCAAGTTACAACAGTGCTCAAAAACTAACTTTACAACTGATTCTCATATTAAACGACTGTCACAGCATCCAGGTGATCAGATGATCAAGATTTGGGTGCTTCACAACTGGTGAACATTTAAGATTCACAGCATTCCACAGTGACATGATCACCATTGGTATGTTTCACAGCTGGCTATAATAATAATAATAATAATAATAATAATAATAATAATAATAATAATAATAATAATAATAATAATAATAATAATAATAATAATAATAATAATAAAGTTGGAAGGGACCTTGGGGGTCATCTAGTCCAACCCCCTGCTCAGGCAGGAAACCCTATACCATTTCAGACAAATGGCTGTCCAGTTTCTTCTTAAAAACTTCCAGTGTTGGTGCATTCACCGCTTCTGGAGGCAGGTTGTTCCACTGGTTAATTGTTCTAACTGTCAGGAAGTTTCTCCTTAGTTCTAGGTTGCTTCTCTCTTTGGTTAGCTTCCANATATGTTTTAGCCTCCAGTCCCCTAATCATCTTTGTTGCTCTTCTCTGTACTCTTTCTAGAGTCTCAACATCTTTTTTACATCGTGGTGACCAAAACTGGATGCAGTATTCCAAGTGTGGTCTTACCAAGGCATTGTAAAGTGGTATTAATACTTCACGTGATCTTGATTCTATCCCTCTGTTAATGCAGCCTAGCACTTTCAACAAGCAGAGTCAACATAGAAATCAGCAGTAAAATTGTGGTCACATAATGTCTCACTATGGATGATTCATTTAACAACCACAGCAGAAGTAAGTCCTTTGCAGTGATGTGATGCTTCACTTAACAACAGCATCACTTAGCTATGGAATTGTGGATCCCAATTGTGCTTGTTAAGCGACGACTATCTCTGTTATGATGTACCATACTTCGTTTATGATCATTGTTACTATTGTTCACATGTTAAAGAGAGAGAGAAATGATAGAACAGGGGTCTTCAAAACTTGGCTGTTTTATGACTCGTGGACTTTAACTCCCAGAATTCCTCAGCCAGCATCGCTGGCTGAGGAATTCTGGGAGTTGAAGTTCACAAGTCATAAAACGGCCAAGTTTGAAGACCCCTGTGATAGAAAGTAGGAGGAGGGAACAAGAATGATATTGATTAAAAACAAGCTTGATGCTCATGCTATACAGATTTATTTTGCTTTCTCTCTGGTGAACTAAACTTTTTGGGGAGAAGGTTGCATCACTGCCTTCAAAAACCTACAAAAACTTGTATTAATTTCTTTGTTTATTAAATGTACACACTGCCTGTCTCTTCCTAGTAACTCTAGGTGGCTGGCAGTAAAAATTTAAAAACACAATAATGTGTCGGGGGAAAAAATATTACAATACAACTGAAGTCCCTAGAAAGTATCACACAGTCGTATTGTGTGGCAATGAGATGAAAGTGAAAATGAGATGAAAGAAATATGTCCTATCCTCTAGATCAAAAAATCTCTTATAACTGCTTTAACTTCTCTTAAAAGCTGTTATATGTCTCTAGCCCAAGGCTAATTTCTAACCTAAAAACAATTTATTGGATTTAAATCCTCCCTTCATGCTAGGAGCTCACTCACACCATGCATGGGAGAATCTCTCTCTTTATTTTGAGCCATGGCACACTGCCGTCTAGGCTGCTTATTTCCAGTACTGATCCCTCTGTTTCTTAAGCCAGTTTCAGAAATTCCAATCCAACTGCAGGTTGCAGTAGTTACCAATGGAGATAGGCTGAGACTCAGTCTGGACTGTAGCCATCATTCGCCTCTCTTCTTGCCCTTCCTATCCAATACAGTGAAGGAGATCTTCACTTGCTGGCCTCTATGTGGAACAGTTCCTATCCTTTTTTTTAGGGATCGTTTCTCATCAGATATAGGAAGTCTCATCTTTCTATGAAGTTCAAACCCTCTACTAGTAATTGAATGTCTTGCTACGGATGTCTGATGCATGGCAGTATAATTACACACTACTTTCTGATGGTCTATATAAGAAAATATTTGCACAATGTGTAACATCTGTCTGTCTCTGTCTCTGTCTCTGTCTCTGTCTCTGTCTCTGTCTCTGTCTGTCTGTCTGTCTGTCTGTCTGTCTGTCTGTCTGTCTGTCTGTCTCTCTCTCTCTCTCTCTCTCTCTCTCTCTCTCTCAAAGCTTAAGGAAAGCTGGATGGAATAACAGAACAGAATAACAGAGTAACAGGGCCCAACTTCCTGCTCAGGCAAGAAACCCTATACCATTTCAGACAAATGGTTGCCCAATCTCTTCTTTAAAACTTCCAGTATTGGAGCACTGACAACTTCTTGAGGCAAGTTGTTTCACTGTTTAATTGTTCTAACTCTCAGGAAATTGCTCCTGAGTTCTAAGTTGCTTCTCTCCTTGATTAGTTTCCATCCATTGCTTCTTGTCCTGCCTTCAGGTGTTTTGGAGAATAGCTTGACTCTCTCTTCTTTGTAGCAACCCCTGAGATATTGGAATACTGCTACCATATCACCCCTAGTCCTTTTTTTCATTAAACTAGACATGCCTAATTCCAGCAACCATTCTTTGTATCACGGGTGTCAAACTCAATCGCATCATGTGACGTATCGTGACATATCGCAATGTTTTTTGCCTTTGCGAAGCCGGAGTGGGCATGGCCTGCACATGATGCATCCGGCCCACCGGCCACCAGTTTGACACCCCTGCTTTATATGTTTTAGCCTCCAATATCCTAATTATCTTTGTTGCTCTTCTCTGCATTCTTTCTATTGTCCTGAAAACCTTGTAGCAAGTTCAGGCTCATGAAAATAAGGTAACCCTTGATGTCAACTTAACAAATTAAAAAAGGAAAGAGAAGCTTTGCAGAATTCAGTATTGTGAGCTAGGGATAGGAAGCAAAGGGACCATATCTGGGCAAAGTTGAAAGAATGCCCACTAGAATTTATAAAGCATGAGCAGAACATGAACTTCTAGGGATGAAGATAGTTCCTTAACAGGCCACTACAAAATTGTACAAAATGGCAGCTTCACCAATAAAGAAAACTGCAACCCTGCAATCCAAATTGAAATGGCTGCCCAGGGCAGCCACCAGCCACCAGTTGGTGGAGGGAAAGAAGCATGCCAGGCACTGCAACCAATGAAAGCTGGGGCTGCTGTAAGGTAAGAATGATCCACTACAGACTATCATTTCTATATGGTTTGAGATGGCTCAAATTGAAAAACAGCATTTTGAATCACAGTTGGAAAACACTGCTGCATGGTACATTCAAAATCATGTGGGAATGGAAGGTATCATCCATCTGATGCTCAGAAAGCAGTGAAAGGCCTATATTGGTGATGGGCCAAGCAGGAAGTATGTATGTACCCACAATCTTCCCAGTAATAATTCTGTAAGGTAGATTGGGCTGAGAAAAAATGGTACACCATTAGTTGGGACTTGAACTTCAATCTTCCTTGTTCCAATCTAACATCTTAACCATTACACCAAACTCATTTTTCTACATATAGAATATATTGAAATCAAAAGTCACTTGGATTCATCTTTTATTTGAATTTAAATCTATTATAACCTTCCCATTTTAAAAATATCTGACTTGATATTCCCATGATGCAATACTAAAACATTCTTCACTTCAATTATTTGTCCTTGACTCCTCCATAATAACAGGAGAAATTATTTGAATCCATTTTACCCTCTGCCCTCATCATAATTTTTCCAGAATGTAGGGTAAAGATTTTTCCACCCCTACCTAGGAGATACTGCTTCTCAGCTTTCTAATCTCCTTGCCGTCTCTTCTTTAGATTGTTTCCAATTTATCCAATTCCTTTTCAGAATGTGGATCTAACAATTGTTGTCAGGTTGAGGCCCAGTGCCAAGTAGAGCAAATCCACTGCCTTTCTTTGTTACCTCCCTTGACTTTATTAGTGGCATCTGCTTTCTTGTGAGGGAAGAATGCCAGGAGAGGTAGCCCCATGCTGTGTGCACTGACATGTTGGTTTATCCTCATATAAGAACAGCACTGCTGTGATGCAGCAATCCATTTGCTCAGTAGTTCTGTAATGCCCCCTTGTCCTCTTGTACAAAATAGCAAACAAGCCAATCTGTATCTCAGCCAGTCTCCGTGACTACACTGAAAACATGGAGTCTCTTCAGAACCATCACAATTGCTCAACCTAGCAGGGAGGAAGACTCTCATTGTACACTTGGCTCTTGTGCAACTGAAGTAAAGTTGTGGGCAGAGGCTCAGTTATGAACGAACCAGACCAGAAAATTAAATTTTATACCAAGTATGATGCATTGTCCAGAAACTCATCTGAAGTGAGGGACAAGCAGTTTTATAGGGACAAGCAGTTAACGTGGTCCACCCAGCAGACCTGCCTATTCCAATTAATTAATATGTCCTAAAGATGGAACCGACGCATGTGCACCTTCTTTGAAAGACATCCATTCTGGTTTGTTCATTTATTAGACAATATTTGTAGCTCGTTTATCATTAAAATATTCCTAAGTAGGTAACAGGATAGAAAATACAATAAAGCAATCTCACAAAACCAACAAAATATCAATAAAATAAAAATCAATACAATCAATTGAACATTAAATGTCAGTATTTAGTCTTTAAAATACACCAGACAACAAAGAAATATTTGTCATGTAGCAAAGGAAAGATACTTCAAGAGGAAAGAGGAATACTCATGTAGACTTCCTTCTGGTTCAAAGGCATTGGCTATTCTGCAGGATACCATAACCAACACAATTGGTTGATGATCATTATAACCTAATAGGCTTACAAATGATGCAAGATTCAGATAACCTGGCCCCAAATTCTTCAAGAATGTCTATGTTAATAGTATGATACATATCAGTACAATCTTTCTATACAAATATAATATATGCAGGACACAGCTTTCCAGTCATGACCTATGCACCTCTGAATTAGTTATAAATTCGTAACAGATGCCCCTTTTCACGGTGGCTCCACAGACTTCAAATATAATAAAGGACACCTTTAACTAAATATATGTTAATACAGAGGAGATAAAACCTCATCTAGAACAAACAACCCCATGCCTGGGTCTTAGAACCACTCATCCACAGATATGTTTCTGTTTCATCATGATCCAGTCTCAGATCAACCTCTCATTCAACCCTCCAAGACAGGGGTCTTCAAACTTGGCCCTTTTATGACTTGTGGACTTCAACTCCCAGAATTCCTTAGCCAGTGTCCCTGACTCCAGGCACATGACACTGGTCAAAAATAATCGATGTCAAATATATTAGAAAAATAGAACTGGGTGATGTCTATATACTGTGACTTCATAATTCAGAACTCCTAAAGACTGCTTCAAATAGCTTCATGTAGATAGCATTTTACAGTGGGGACAAAAATAGCTTCATTAGTATAAATATCAAGGCATAAAACCATAATCACCCAATGCTACCTCTGGATCTCATAAATGTGTGTTCTCATACATATGAGGACAGTCATTGGAAAAGAATGCCACCAACTACCAACTCATGGAGGCAGTTCAGAAAGATACCACCGTAAATGCTACCAAAGACACTGAATGATGATGCAAAAGTTCATTTTGTCTCTCTCCTGAAGGTCATCCATCAAGAAGGCACTCTTGACAGGGAACTGAACCTTGTTGAGATTATTATTTGGTTTCTTCTTTTAACTGTCACTCCCATTTTATTAAGGAGACTGCCTGAGAATGTTAATTACATTTCTGTTTTCCCAATCACAGAGAAAAATATTACTTTCTGACTTAATTTTCAATGCATTTTACAGCAGAAGTCTCATTATGAAGGATCGGTAGAGTCTGAATCGGAAACTGTCATTTGCTCTGTTTTGTCAATCCCTAAATTAAGAAGATTTAAATAAAATGAAGAAGCTGCAAGCTTCAAAAAAAAAGGGTTCTGGTTTCATCCAGCTCCATTAATCTGTAAAGCTCGGATATTCATTTGGTATTTCACAGGCCAGCAATATAATCAATCTATAACGTTGACAGATTAGCTTTCCTTCACCAGTGTTTCCTACTTACTTGTTCTTGTCTCAGTATACAAAAATGCTGCTGGAATATATACTGCCTTGATATCAGATAACCTCACTTTCATTGTCTACCTACATCAGAGGGATTGATAATCATCTAACTGCAGCCAAAGCTGGCCTGGCCTTAGCCTGATCTGCTTTTACTATACATTGAGATTTGCCTAGACATGTCATCTCTTTGCCCCAACTGTGCTCCATCCACTTGAGAAGAAAAATTATCCTCCAGTTTCCCAGGTAAGACTGGAGCAGGAGGCATCATCCAGAAGAAAGAATTGTGGTGCTTCTCAGCTGCTGTCTCTAGGAAGGTGCATCACTAATGCTGCTTTCTGACTGGTGCACGAGAGAAAAGACAAAGTGGCCAGCAGGCATGTTAAAAGAAATACTTTCACTTCTATGAGATGCCAACATTGCAATCCAGGATTTGGGTAGTTTCAAAAATAGAGAGAGGAAGATATCGTATAAGCACTGGTTTAAGTGCAAAGCTTCAAAGAGGTGCTTCATTTCACAAAACATAGCATAAAATCACTCTTTTGAAGCAGCTCAGTGAATGAAAGCAGCGATCCACTTCAAAGGGAATGGAATCTAAAATCAAATGCTTCTGAGCTATGTTATAAGTTTGATGGCTTTTCTGGGTTGTTATACATAGGATACAATTTTCCAGCTTGACTTACAGCTTTATGTACACTGCAGGTAGGAGGCTAGAGCAGTATGCTGCTTTTAACAATAGGCAATAGCAAGACTATGAATGTCAACCTCTTCCTCTATGGCTTGCCATTCTCTAGGGCACTATAACTTACTGTTCTGGCCAGTGTCCGCTGCCTCCTGTTACCAGCGAGCTACAACCCAAACACAACCGAATCTTGCAAGCAATGAAATGGTTCTTCCTAGGAGCAGCCAAATTTGCCAATCAGTGATATCAGCTTTCATGGCATCTGACAAAAACTAGATATCAGACAGCAAGATGCACTACTACCCCCACAAGAGCAAGTCAGTGGTCCTGTCAGAAGACCTGAATGAGAGGCCCTGTCTAGCCTGGCACCTGCTGAAGTCAGGAATGAGTCAGGCCTTCCTGGGAGAGGTCCAGTTTACTAATCTGCTGTACCACCTCTCTCACTCCTGCCTCCCCCCCCCAAAAAAAAAATCCAGTAATCACAGGTAGCAACCTTATACCAACTTAAAATGTGATCACTCTTCAGGTTTTCATGTTGAAAAGTATGTTTTAAATTAGTTTTTGAAAGTCTTTAAGCTAGAATAGAATACCTTCTGCATTGGTTCAATGCAGCTTTTCTTAGGATCTTTGCTGGACAATTTGGAAGCTTCTGTGCAGTGGCATCCAAAGGGAGGGCAAAGAGTGGTCAGACTGAATAAAGCCCCTTCCCTTTTTCTGCATGCATCATGACATCACATCTAAAAGGGGTGGAGCTTTTATCCAATGCCACAAATGCTGCTATCTTTTCCTCATCCTTGCTATTTCTACATTAAAATTATTGCAGGAAACCTGAAGATATCCAGTAAAACATGTGAAAGTTAATGTCCTCTAAAGGCTCTGTCATCTCATTTATTTTCATCCCATTCTGTCAAGAAACAAAACAGCAGGTGTTTTGATGCTTCCCCATTATAGACTATGGCTTTTCCCCCCCCCTCAAATCTCAAGTTGAATGAATTCTCATTGAATCCATTCTGATCGCAAAGCTGAATCTAATCACACCCCTTTCACAATTTGAATCTCTAATTCAAATTGAACTAGGGTTGATTTGCACAGGTTTCATAATTTGCAAGTGGTAGAAACTTATGGTTTGAGCTTCAGGCTCCAGGCCTAGTGAGAATGACCACAGAAATCACAGCTGATTTAAAGACCTATATGCAACTTTGGCCTGGTAAGGGGTCCCTGAACAGAAGAAAATAATAAATTTTGCATAATGTGCTATTTATGGTACATTATATGAAGAAACCCCTTTCACTTCTGAAGGCTGAAATATGGCCAACCTGCCAGAAGTGCTACCTGATATACTTTAAGAGAGGGCAGCCATCCAATCTGGAATCTTCTCCATGACTATTCATTTTTAAAAGTACTCATTTATAAATCCACTGAGTTCACAGACTTTTAAGATGACCAACTCTTAATATCAAAGAGGTTCTCTAAAGATCTATAGGGGCAATTCAAGATTGATGGGGTTTTTGTCTCCTATATATATTTCTGCATAAAGGGTAGGACCTTCAGGTACAATGAGAATGAAAAAAAAAGTTTTCTATCTGTAACAGATTAGTGGTTTTATAAAGACATCATAATTACAAGCCCCCAAACAGCAGTGCTTTTGAATGGTGACCTCTTTGCAAACAGAACTGGTTCATTTTTAGAGTTTCAGATTTGATGACATCCTCTTTTTCCCAAAACCTTTTTCTCCTGACATATATTCTTCATATGGTAGATTGAATGTGTGGGAGGCAGGCTCTTATACCAATTATTGCTGCTTCACAACCTACACATGTAGACCATTTTTGTGCATGCAGAGCAATACCCTCTGTACGTATTTCAGTCTGATTTTATTCTGAATGAGTGTAAAATTATCATTTGCTCTGGAGAAATCTGAACAAGCCACGATACTATCTCGAGTGGAAGTTAAGAAAATCATGACAACATTTTGTATGATTGTTCAATCTTCTCATCAGCAGACTGGAATATAATTAGTGATGACAAGAGAGAAAGAAAAAGACCAATAATCTCTTATTTGGTATGCCGCGAGGGAATGGAAGAAAGCTAAGATTTAATCTTCTGTGTGCTTATTTGGGAGTGAGTACTCATTACCTCGCTAAGAATCATTTCTGCCTAAAGAGGCCCTGGATCTGAGATGGATGGACAGACGGATAGAGATAAATGGATGGACAGACAGACGGACAGACAGACATAGAAGATAGAGCATTCATCAACCTTTCTGAAATCTTGTCCTCTCACACGCCTGATTATTATTCCATTCTCAAGCTGAAACAGCTGGTTAGTAGAGAGGCAAACAGACAAACAAAGACAGGTAGTACCAACTATGGTGAGAATGGCAGACAGAATCCTAGTAGGAGGCAATGGAGAGAGTTATGGAGGAGGCATGAAAGCTGATGTTGTAGAAGTTGAGTTTCTAATTCAGTCAAAAGGGAGGCAACACCCTTCAGGGGCAAAGTCGAGATGAATCTTCTACTTTCTTCTTGCTTCCAATACAACACTCTTGCACTGAAGGAGGAAGAGGAGCAAACACACCAATCATATTCAAATTGCAGCTTGGTTCATTAATGCACAGGCTAGGAACTCTTCCTGTGTGACAACTACCGTGTTTTCCCCAAAATAAGAGCCAACCAGAAAATAAAACCTAACATGATTTTTTGGCATGTGCCTAATATAAGCCCTATCCCCGAAATAAACTCCAGTTAAGAGCCCCTCCAGTGGCAGACAGGGCTGATGTACAGTGGTGGCGGAGGCCTTTTGCATCACTCCCCCCTGGCTCCAAAACAGCGGAGGGGAACCAGGTAAGGGGACCACGCCTCCCCTGCCCATACTCCCTAGCATGGCAGTCCAGCTCAGGAGGGGAGTGAAAGGGAAGAGGTAGGTGGGCAGCCAGGTTATTGAAAGGGCGGGGGGAGGTCACCGAGCAGGAAGTGGCCTGGATGTGAGGGCCCTGAGCTGCGCAGGTGCAGGGTGCATGGGGCAGCTCCACATACACACATACACACACACACACACACACACACACACACACCAGGCTCTTAACTGGGGTTTATTTTGGGGATAGGGCTTATATTAGGCACACACTAAAAAATCATGCTAGGGTTTATTTTCTGGTTGGCTCTTATCTTCGAGGAAACACAGTAGTTGTCAGACAGGAAGAGTTCCTAGCCTGTACATTAATGAACCGAGCTGCAATTTCAATATGATTGGCGTGTTTGCTCCTCTTCCTCTTTCAGTGCAAGAGTATTGTATTGGAAGCCAGAAGAAAGTTGAAGATTCATCTTGACTTTGCTCCTGAAGGGTGTTGCCTCCCTTTTGACTGAGTTAGAAACTCAACTCCTACAACATCAGCTTTCATGCCTCCTCCATAACTCTCTCCATTGCCTCCTACTGGGATTCTGTCTGCCATTCTCACCATAGTTGGTGCCACCTGTCTTTGTTTGTCTGTTTGCTTCTCTACTAACCATCAGCTCCAACACACTCCTGCCACCTGCCTCACCTCACCTCACCTCATGGTGGCACCACTGGCGCACCACACGGCCTCCTGCTCCGTTGCGGCAGCAAGCAACCAGACAGTGAGATGGAGTGGGCAGCCAGCCATGCACAGCATGGGCCAGCCTGGTGGTAGCAGTGTTCCCACTCACCTGCACTGCACAGGCTTTACAGCCTCAGAGTGAGCCGGCCAAGGAACTGGCAGGCTACGGCTGCTGCCAGACACCTTCGGCCCCCGAGTGCTTGCTGCCTCCCATACATGGAAAAATGAGACATCCCCCCAAAATAAGCCCTAATTGGTCTTTTGGACCAAAAATAAATATAAGACCCAGTCTTATTTTGGGGGGAACACAGGTATACTCTAAGGCTAACCAAACATATACTGCCAGTCCTTCTCCAAATTGTCAGAAAAGTTTTTCCCAATCCTGTCCAGAGATGGCAATAATTAAATTTGGAATGATCTGCATGCAAAGCATATGCTCTAATTTGTACCATTAAATTAAAGTCCCTCCCTTTTAGAAGAAGCACGCCACAGATGGCCTATTAATCTGAATACTAATCAACAGGAAGAGAACCAGGTTTGGGCATCTTTTTTTTTTCCTCACTGAGCAGAAGTAACTTGGCATTTGGTTGCCTTTCTACAGTTTAACAGATGAATACCTCAGTAGTGTAATTAGCTAGAAAACAGAAGGACTTCTCTGCTGAAGGAGGTTTTTCCACAAGCATTAATCAGGATGTACAGCTCTGAAGTGGCTGATGTCCAGGTACCCTCCTACTATGACCACTGTGAAGAATATAGTTCATTATGGTGTGAGAATGAGTGTTTGCCATATCAGCCTTGGCTATCAATTGATCTTATTTTGTTATTTTGTTTTTGTTTTAACGTTGACTTTAATTTGCATTAATGCACTCAGCCTAGAATCCCAGATTGTACTAATCCAGTAAATAAATAGGCCAGGATCTTATTTATCTCCTGGGCCTGTAGAAAAGGGAATAAATTAGCACCCATCCATGTCAAGCGTTATGTTCAAACACAATGGTCCTGAACTCTTTTTTTAAAAAAAATTGGCTTCCTTTTTTTTTAGCCCTGGAAAAAAAAAGATTGAGCTGAAGTTTCCAGAGGAAATATGTTTGACCACTATCACTTCTCGGCAGTCTCTTCTCTATCTATAAAACCAGTCTATAAATGATTCTGTCGAGCCTCAGGTAGTTGGCAAGGCCACAAAAGCAAGAATGACAGGAATTTCAGACAAGAACTGTTAATGCCAGCCTGGGGTAAATACAGAACCATGGAAACTGTCAGAAGAATTTGCCAGTATTAGTTATAGTGAGTGAATGGGGGCAGAGTCTCTTTGAGGCACTTTTCCCCACCTGCCTCAGCACCTGGACTGAGTCACCTTTGCTGAGATAATATTTCAACTGACTCTCTCTCTACTTTCCCTGCAGTCTCTCAGCCTTCACAGAAATGCAGCACAAGGGCGGGGGGGAAGATAGCAGCTTCTGAGGCGGAACCATCTGCACCCATTTTTAACATACACAGGCAAAGTTGCACTACAGCTACCCCAAAGAGCTGCTGCCAATTAAAAGGAAAGATTCAATTTGTTCTGGAAAAAAATGCTTTGAAAATAGAAAACATTCCAACTTTATATTTCTATTTTAAAACCTGAAGAATTCTGATCTTTATTCAGTTTCTGATCTTTATCAGAAAAGAGCAAATTATTTCCATAGGCCTCCAGAACTGGGGAAGAAAATTATTTTTTTCTATTCTGACTAGGACTTATGGTCATTCAGAGAGGTGGGATCAAAAAAGCAAATATGTCAGCCACAGTTGTGTAACTGAAGCCTCTCCCCTTTTGAACATCTATCTTGCATTTACAGACATTAAGACTAGGGGGAGCCTTGGATTGTTCAGGCACAGTCACCATCTTGACTGCTTTTGAACCTGTTAGGATTCCTCTATACATCGTGCATCTTCAAGAAGCACAGTGAAGTCCAGACTTATGGATGAACAGCTGGTTTCTTATACATAACTGAGCTTTTTCTTCATAAAGTAGTTATAGGAGGCCTTCAAGTCATGCTGTAATGTCAGAGGAAAGAGTAGGGCAGAAACATTTTGGCTCATTTTTCAGCACGGTTTAGGTTATATGGGAATGTGGGTTAAGGTATCTTCAATAATGCAGAAAGTATCCAGCTCTTCCTCTCCTTATTATTCTTATAGGTGAAACAGTTGGCATTCTGATCCAGAGCTTGGGCAAAGAATTGGACAGAATGAAGGCCAAAGATACTATTTGTACATGGTGTATTTGTCCAGCTGAGTAATACCCTGGCTAATATTAACATATTATGCTAGTTCTCCACCATCTATAGTGGCTCTGACTGAAATTACCTGAAATAGTGCCTTCTCCCATACATATCTAATAAACCCTAAGATTAGGGGTCCTTGATGGTCTCTGAGCTTGATTGTTTTTGTGCAGTCATTTCATTACCAAAACTAGGTAACGTTCATCTAGTAAGAAGTGGGGTCTGCTCTCAATTTATATGGTGGCTTGCCTTATCAGTGTTGGTGGGAATGATTTTGGTAGTTCTTTGGTTGGGCTACTTAATGTTGGCAGTTCTTTGATTGGGGTATTGTTTACTTCTTGTTGGTCTGATGTTAATCTTGGTGTTAATCTGTGCTCATCAGGGTACTGACTGCTGGTGGGGAGATGTTTTGGTCCTTTTGTTCCCTTTTCGACTTATTATCTTTTGTATATGGTATGTAAAAGTTGTTTATGTCTATGTGTTTTTGGATGGCCAATTTGTCTGAGTACCAGGCTTCCAGAAATTCTCTAGCATGGACATGGTTTGGTCTAGGATGGTCACAGCTTCCCAGTTGAAATTATGCTTCAGTGTGTCCAGAGTTTTCATCATGTCTTCTGACTGCTAGTTGGTGTTCCTGGATGTATTCTGCTAGTCTTCTGCCTTTGTCCTACATAGTGGCTGTTGCATCTTTACATTGTATGTTGTAAATGACTCCTGTTTTTCCTTTTGGCCCAAAAAAGGTTTGGTTTATTTAGGATGTCTTGGAGGGCGTTAGTCGGTGTGTATGCTACACTGATGTTATGTAGCTGAAATATTCTGTTGGTGGTTTCTGAGATGTTTTTAATGTATGGCAGTGTTATTTTTTTTATAACTTATGTTGGTTGTGCTATATTGTGTTGACTGGTCAGGCACTTTTTGATGAAGTTGCGTGGCTATCCACTTGGTTGGAAAATGTTGCATCAATGATCTGTTTCCTTTTTCTATGTTCAGGATTGCTGCAGTGTGTTTGTGCTTGTCTAAATAGTGTTCTTATACAGCTTCTCATGTGGGAGGTTGGGTTATGAAATGTCTGCAAGAAAATAACCAACTCAGACAGAACAAGGACCCCTCATTGCAACCCTGAACTACAAATATTCTCCTCTATCAAGACCTTAAGATCATCCAATGAGGCCCTCCTTCAGATCCCCTCATCAAAGGGTGAAATTTAACCTCTAAATTTCAACAGCACCGTTTCAGATAGACTGCCCAGAAGCTCCTTGTGGCTCTCTGGCTGAGTTCAGGACACCCGTACTTGAAATGCTTTAAAAAGTAAAAGGATATTAGGGCTGGGCTTTTTATTTAGTTTCTCTGTCACCCCCAATCTGCTCTATGACAGATCCAGAAATGAAGGCCCATGGTGCTGTTACATGCAGAAGGATAATGGCTAGACAGTCTGCATCTCTTCCTGCTTAGGCGGAGTTTTTCAAAGCTATTGACAGAATATTTGGCTGTCACATGACAACTCTCACCAAGTTTCAGAGGAACAGTGATTGCAGTTTTTCTTTTTCAACAAAATTGAGTTCTATATTAAGAAGCTATGCTGCAGTACGTTCCCAAACTGAAAACCCTTTTTATTTATGGTGCTTCTGATTTTTTAAATCAATCTTTTCCCCCCTATGTGGCAGTATAGTGTAATTGTCCTAATTAGATAGGCTTATTTTGATGAGGGTTTAAAAATAATAATCAAGTTTTAAATGACATTTGCTGCACCCTGCCTCTTCCTACGGAAGCCTTGGTATAACTTAATCTGAAAATTATGTATAAAGGAGAGAAATTACCATAATATTCCCTTGCAAAACATCAACAAACCCGACTCCCATTTTGCTTGATAACTTATGCTTCGAGACAGCAATAGCTTAGGAAATTTGGTGTTTCCTTAAGGATAC
Source organism: Protobothrops mucrosquamatus (assembly GCF_001527695.2). NCBI lineage: Eukaryota > Metazoa > Chordata > Lepidosauria > Squamata > Viperidae > Protobothrops > Protobothrops mucrosquamatus. The sequence goes on along the minus strand of NW_015386175.1, from coordinate 2,203,724 downwards.
CTTCATTTATATCCCAGTTCAAGTAGAAATATGCTTGAGGAGCAGAAAGCCACACATTTCCATGGAATAAACGTACTAGTCATTGTTCACTCTAACAACATTCCCAGGTGATCAGCCTCTCCATCTCTCTATCCTTCCAAATCCAGTTTAAGACATAAAAATGGATCAATTGTTTCCAATAATTTTTTTTAGTCTGTTTCAGTTAGATCAAGAATGAACAATGTGGGAACAGCCATTTGAGTCAAAACCAATGGAATCAGTCCTTAAAGCAGTGGTGGGACTCAAATATGTGAACAACCGGGTTCTCTGTGTGGATGCTGCTTCTGGAAGTCCATTCTGGGCCTGGGCAACAAAAAAATTAGCTACCGGTTCTGCCGAAGTGGTGCGAACCGGCTGAATCCCACCACTGCCTTAAAGAAATCTTGCAAGGCTCCATCATGGCTTACAGATGTACAAATCTCTTTTCACATCCTGGGAGGCAAATAAGAGACTGAGCAATGCTTGAGTAGTCAGCAGATCAAGGCTCAAAATTATACACAGTATCTTCATCAGAAGATAAGTTGCAACTGATACAGGAGTAACAGGAAATTTTGCAATAACAAGCACTTGTTTGCACTATCCTCTTGTTATCGGGTAGTTCATTTTGCTTTATTGTCAGAACTGCATGTGTATCTGGAAGTGCATTGAGTGCCCTGATTTTTAAACTTTTATTTCCAGACCCACTAAACAGAACAAGCTTTAAAATAGTTTAGCTGTCATTAAGTACATAGAGAAATAAGATATTGGTACTTGCAGAAATAGTGAAAATGTTTGGTCAGAGAACAAACAAAAACTTTTTGGAAAGACTGGAAGCCTTATACTTTTTGTTGAAAGAAGAAAAAAAATGAACTGAGGATTTAAAGACTAAGAAAGATGACGACTGAATGAAGGGGTGGAGGGACTTGTAAAATAGGTAAAAGGGACAATGAGAATGTAAATTATCTGTTGAAAGAGAAATCATCTATATGTTTCTGAACTCTGTCTTTTTATTTTCTTGCACTTTTCTGTTTTTTTTTTTCCTATTTCCTTTTGGTTTGTTATTATTTGAATTTTTTTTAATGAATAATATTTTTAAAAAAGAAAGAAGTTTGTGAAAAGATTTGTGAAAATGGACATTGATATAATATTTTCTAGTAACTTAACCAAAAGGATATGGCTTGGTTCTATTATTTGGAGCCATTCCTAAAGTGACAACCATGGGCTTCATCCCAAGAAACAAATCTTCGGTTCCCCTAACAGTCCACCATCTTCTCCCTTACTCAAAATTTATGCCATACCTCCAAAGTGATTCAAGAGGAGAAATGGATGCAAGTTTCTCATAGTTTTTTGCAGGGGGGGGAGAGGATTGGAATTATACAAACCTTTGTAACCCTTTTACTATATAGGTATCCTTCAGCAATTGGGCAATCCAATTTATCAACCTTTGAATTTTCTTTATCAGACGCATCAGTACCATCAGCTTTTCCGAAAAAAACCTGAATAAACCACCCCTTACAAATATATCTTTGGATTTCAAATAATGGTATTGCTTCTTGATTTGGCAGCTGAGGATTATTCAGAGAAGTAAACATCTGTTTACTATTGCTAGTCCCTTAATCTGCAATGTTTCTCAGGGTGCCAAGGACAGAACTTTGCATAGTCCTTCCACAATGCATGTGCTCTTGGGGAACGAACAAATGCCTTCCCTGATAAAGCCATGTCCTGAATCTGCATGGAAGTAGCCAACAGATATATTGTATAGTTGTACACATCAAAGCTTGTTGTCTGCCAACAGCTGAACCATGCTGAACCTGGAACTGTCTGCAGAAAGTCAACATTGTTGGTTAACCAACAAGGGATAAGTCTTAACCATAGGGCTGATATTCTGGATTTTGAGCTACTGGCTTTTAAACTACTTCCCACAACAGTCATGCAATTCCACAGAACAGCATTCTGAATGGCACACACGTACTTTCCATTGCTCCATGCGTATCCACTGGTAGTTTATCCTGTAACATCTGCAAAATCCTAATATCACACCTGCTTTGTTGCTGCATCAGGATCAGAATTTCTGAGATGGAGTTGGAAAGAGGAAGCACTGCTATTTCTTGGGCTGAACGATTACTTGAGTCCTTTGAGTTCCATGAACCAGCACTGAACTTTCTCAGACATATGTGATCCTAGGAGTTCCCGAGGTTCTGGAGACATCTGTCTCCTGTTATGAAGGCCACTTGTTAAATCAGGCTTTTGTTTACACAGCCAATAAATATAAAAGGCTAATGTCTCTGAAGATAAATAGCCCAGGAGACTGTAATCCATTGAAGCCCCACCTGGGTTATTAGTCAAAGATAAATGCAATAGTGAACTGTGGAAGGGAATGGGAAGCCTTGGTTCCTTCTAAGCGGAGTTTGAAGGACAATGAAGTGTGATATTGTGCTGCTCAGTGCAGCAATCAGCAGCAAAAGCACAGCATAAAGCATTTCAATTCTACTTTAGCCCATCAGCCACTAACGAAGATAAAGCTGTTCAATTTCCTAGCCCTGCTGCAGATGAGGAAACAGCTAAGATTGCTCCTAGGGCTACAGATCCTGGCTGGACTCTGCTCTGCTGAATGGCAAAACACAGGTCATTGCTGGGTGACAAGCAGTAAGATTGATAAGGAAGTCATGCACATGCTGTGGGTATTTGCTGTGGAAAGAAAATGGCATAGCAATCTGGCTATGCAGTCAGAGATTCACCTAATGCTGAAGCACAGATTGAAATGCATGCCTATATTGTGCTTGTGTGATGTATTGCTCAAGCAGACATGTACCTCCATGTTTACATGCACCTGCTCTTCCCGCTAAAGGAAACAATAGCAATAAAAGCAATAGAATACAATATTTAAATATACAGCACTTAACTACTTTCTATCAAAACCGATTTTAACAAATATATTTGATAGCATTACATATCTATATACAATAATATGGCAGATGAAGGGATGTAGAGCCAGGCAAGACCTTGATCCATGCCGCATCTGGCTTGGTAGTTATTCTTCTGCAGATACCTAGCATAGATTAATTTTTTTAAAAAAAGGAAACCGAGTGTAAAACTATGAAATTGGTACACAAAATTGTCCATCAATCCAGGTGTCATTGAAGGCTGAGAATGGGATATATGTGGGATTTCTGCTTTCCATCCCTGGAATTGGAAATGATATGAGGATTTCTGAACACGAGGGAATGTACACCTCTGTTGTTTGCAGACAGTTGCATAGGTGTTGCATTCAGATGTCTGCGAGTTTTAACATTCTGGTTAGGGGGTCCTCAACAGCAAAGCACAGAACAGGAAGTTGGATCAACCCATCAGCATGCAGGACACGCACCTCCACACAATGTGCAGTTGGAAGTTGGAAGTTGTCTGTGTCAGCCCATCTGCATCCCTCTGCAACTATGCTTACCCATCAACCCCTTTACAGTGTCAGTATGCGGTGATGGCTATGAGCAGTTGCAGGCAACTCTAAATCAGCCTTGGATGGGGTGCCTCTGTGCATTCTCATTTCTACATTTAAGCAATACCCAATCCTTAATGTCAGCAGTCCTTTGACTCTATAGCAGACTCTTCTACCCTAGTTCCCACTCCTGCCCTGCCCTCCTAGTTCACTAATCTCCCCAAGCTGAGAATCACATGAGCCTGTCACGGCAGCTGAGTTTCCTTTTATCTTTTGGGATTCAAGAAGGAAATCCCCCAACCAGGTTCAAAGACCTGTTCTCCGGAGAAAAAAAGAGCTAAAGAGCCTTTGCAGCTCAACATGCTAATGAAATGCAATTAAAAGAGAATTCTGTTAATCTTTCTTCGCTCTTTTCTTTTGCTCCCGTCTGAAGTTAATAAAAGCTTTGCTGATGATCACTTATGAAACCAGCTTTTGTTTCAGTTACTCCATTTTCAAGTGCCTGAAGTGCAGCTGCCTCAGATCTTGCTTTAAAGTTTCAGTCAGTTGAAAACATTGGGGTGCACACTGGGAAGGAATCCTTCTTTAAATCTGCCAGAAGACAATGAGGAATTCATAAAACTCCACTAATGTGTTTTAATGGAAGCCATTTTGATGTAGTGTTTAAGGCATCAGAGACAGGGAATTCTAGTCCCACCTTAAGCATGAAGCCAGCTGATGACCTTGGGCCAGTCACTTTCTCTCTGCCCTAAGGAGGAGGCAGTGTGAAGCCCCTTGTGAAAAACCTTGCCAAGAAAACTGCAGGAACTGGTTCAGGCAGTTGCCAGGATCAACAATGACTTCAAAGGCACCAAATAAACAAACCTAAAGTATGTTTTTATGCATACCTATGATTATTCAAGAAGGTATGTTTAATAAGGGGAGATGATTTATGTCATGGACTAGCAAAGCGGAAGAATTTATGCAATATCTATATGTAGCCAGAAATTAGCCTGTGTTGTGACTAGATATAAGAAAAGTAAGAGCCTGACTGTCTTGGGTGGGAAATGGTATGCTGATATAGAAATCACCATAGAAAGCCAATAGATAACATGTTCTTGTGAAAAAACAGTGAACTTGGATCTTAGTCTCAGTCTTTTTTCTTCTTCTTCTGTTCAGTCATGTCCAATTCTCAGAGATTGCCTGGACCAATCCCTGCAGTTTTCTTGGTAATTTTTTTTCCCAGAAGTGGTTTACCATTGCCTCCTTTCTAGAACTAAAAAAATAATAATAATTGGCCCAAGGTCACCCACAACTGGCTTCATGTCTAAACTGGGAGTAGAACACCTGGACTCCCAGTCTCTAATCTGATGCCTTAACCACTACACCAAAATGGCTCTAGCCTCTTAGTCTATAAGTACATCTTATACTGTAAAAACCCATTAGCCAGTGAGCTGCTACCAAGGAAAGTATGTTCTGGATAAAACTGGGACCACAGAAGTTTCCCAGTGGAGACCACCCACACCATTGTAAGAGTGGAGGACTCTCTGCTTCCCTTCCTCCCTCCTCTATACCACCAGCCCTTATGGGTCCCTTTTCAGTTCTGACCAGAATCAAATTGTGTTTCCACTGTTTTCCCCCAACTGAGAAAGACGGCTTTACATTGTTAGATTTACTGTCTGATCTACTTTTATGCACTGAATTCCAATCGTCCCCATCTGCTCTTCTTATGACTTTCAGAGGGTCGGGAGTATGATACATATAGTGCATTAAATCCTCGCCATTTTAATCTCATTGTGGCTAAACAGTCAGCATAAATACTGGAAGTAAAGCTTTGAAAGTAATATTAAAAGTATGAGTCTTCTTTTTCTTCAACTTTAGGAGGGCTGTGTCAGAAAGTAGAAGCCAGTTTCACTGTCTTTTTGCAAGCTGCCAATTTTAACAGTTCAGATGACAACTTCACGGGGGCCCCTCATCTCATTCAGAGAAAACTCCTCCTTCCACCTCCTGTTCTTACAGCTTTCCAGCTAACAATGAAGGTTACAGTTCTCAGCAGTTTGCCATGACAGCTCCAAGACTGCAACTCTCTGAGAGGAATACGTTCATCTGCCATTCCCTAGTTTTGAATTTGAAAAGTGAAAGGTGAGGCTACAGAAGAAGATGGCACCTGCCACATGTGTCCATGAAAGTCAAGAGAATTGTCAGTCACTGCCACTGAAAATCAGCTCTATGTGCCTCTTAACCCTCTGCCCCTTGCCCAGCAGCAGTCTTATCTGTGCCAGTCTGTGGTCTGTTGGATGGAAATGGTTCGGTTGTGTACAAGATCTGTCATCAGCATTTGCTTACTTGGCAATGATCCCAAGCTCTACTATTCAGCCATTTCAATATGTCCCTTGAGGGACAAAGCAATTCCTTTACTTCACTTACTCAAAAAGAACAGATTTTTTATTATTATTATTTTAGAGACATTTAATGCCAAGCATATTTCAAACATCTCTAAAGAGCTTCGCAGAAAACTGTTTATAAAAAAAAATTCCATCAGTAGCTAATATACTAAATATAAAAAAAACCTAAACTAACAATGTAAACTTTTTCAAGCGTTGACCGAATATATTAGGATCATCCCATTCCTTTATTTATACCTTAGATTTTTATTTTATTTTTTTGCCCAGTCCATTAGAATATTGAGTGGTCCTTTTTATTATTTTAATGTAATATTTGTGAATGTAATACAAACGCATATATGTAAGTATGCAGTTGGGTTTGGGAGAAACAGGCATGTGTTCAAAATTCAAAATAAAAATAAAAATCTAAAGATAGCTAGACCTGATCCAGAAGAAGCCTTGTCTTAGTTATTTTAAAATACCTCTTGATTCCTGATCTTCTAGGAGTTTAAGGAATTGCTACAGACATAAATGCTGATTGGCCCCAAAGAAACACCTCCTGTAGTCCATATAGTACTTCATCAGTTCAACCAACCTCTACCGATAGTGATGAGGTTTGTGAAATAGGATCAATGGTTTAACAGCCATCCCAAACTCACATCTGTAACCAGCATTATTGATTCTGTTTCCAGAGAATTATTTCACTCACCATCTTTGTCTTCATTTCCAAATTTTTGTTTTTAAAACTGGCCTGGGAGAAACAGAAGTACAAATTCTATTCCATGACCTCTCCATGGAATGTTTGAGTGTGATATAAAGCAACATTCAGATAGTTCTCAACTTACAATCACACTTGGGACCAGAATCTTGGTTGTTGAGCGAAACGGTCATTAAGACCATGTGACTGCTTCGCTCAACAACTGCAATCTGGCACTCCCAGTTGAAGTCATTAAGTGATCTCCCAAGTTAAACATAACAGAGTGAAAGAGGTGCCTGCTAAGTTCAGCTCCCTTCTGTGTGCAGAAGGGAACACCTCTGAAGAGATGCAGGAACGGAACTCAAATGGGGGTATGACTGTTGTGTTCTTTGTATTCCCCCCCCCTTAATCCCCTATGCATATCCTGATCACCCATTAAGGGTGATTGCCCTTCACCATTGATCGCCCATTAAGGGTGATTGCCCTTCACCATTGATCGCCCATTAAGGGTGATTGCCCTTCTCCATCTGCATACAGTTTCATGCCCGTTGCTGGTTGGCTAACTAGCAACAGG
>NW_015386175.1:2179427-2193388 GCF_001527695.2 Protobothrops mucrosquamatus | reverse complement strand
TTTCATGCCCGTTGCTGGTTGGCTAACTAGCAACAGGGTCTTGCCAGCCAATGGAATTGTGTGATTACAAGCCAGGGGAATCCCATAAAAGAGGGCTCCCCTGGCCCAGAGAGCCAGTCCGGATTTACTTTATGCCTTGCCAATAAACCAAGAGCTTACTGTCACTCGACTCGTGTCTTACTGCCTGGGCGATCTAACAATGACCTTCAGGTCTGCAGCCTACTGGAGGAATTCCCTTCCCTTTTTGCTCTTGAAGGGTTGCCTACAAGGGCGGCGGGAGCTTTGTGGCTGAGATTTTCTCCTGGCTGAGATTCCTTCCCAGCAGACAGCCCTTTTGCTTTCAAAGAGCTATCTGCAAGGAGAGAATCTCAACTCTGCAGCAAGCAGAGCAGCAACTTGCAATCTCCCATGCCAGATTGCTGCAGAATTGATTGAAGGATACCTGGCAATTGATTGTAAGTGTGGGCAGGTTGCCAAGCACTCAGATCATGGTCATGTGACTGCAGTAGTGATGGTGCAACATTTTGCAAGAACCAGAAGTATTTTAGGTGGCCATCATAATTTTAGATCATTGTTAAATGAATGGTCATAAGTCAAGCTAACAGCTAAACAGTTTGCAAATTATTTCATTTCTTCTATTAAGACAAAATGGCATTTTCCTTCCTATAGGAAGTACAAATGTGACAATGGTATATGTTTTGAAAGCAAAAGTGTCATATAGAACAAATTTAGATTTATGGAAGTAGAAGTGTAAGCCATTTTTAAAGGAGTATAATTCCCTTTTTCAAGATGGAGATAAACAAACATTCATATACACTTATAAAGACAGGCTTCTTAACCATTGCTATAGAAAACAGATAAGGCACTGCTTACATTGTGAATAGCATGAAATACACTCTCATAAGTTTTGGCTTCATTCTTCTAATCCAGACATGTCAAACTCGCGATGTCACATGACGTTGCGCAACGTATTGGAGCTTTTTTGCCATTGCCAGCAATCGGGTGGGCATGGTTTCCCGATGACCCGTCCGGCCTTGGGCCGGCAGTTTGACACCCCTGTTCTAATCCCTTTCCTTCCCATTCTTGGGTGAATAATGTGCAGCCCATCAGATTCTGTACTGCAGAACTACATTTTCCAGCAGCCCTAAAAAGTTTAACCATTGGCAGATGTAAATATAGAACAGCAACATATGGAAAACCACATGTGGTGCATTCAGGTAGAAAATACAGTAATGGCTAATGCCAAACATTCACTAGAACAGACATGTCAAACACAAGGCCCGGGGGCCAGATCCGGCCCACGAAGTGGTTTCATGTGGCCCGCGAAGCCATCCTGGAAACAGTGAGGGAATGGCCCCCGCTGCCTTGGCCCTGGCCCAGGCCGGCCAGGAGCCAATGTACAATTTTGTGGTGGCCATCTATGCTGAAACGCATTCAGTCTTAGCTCCACAAGGCCATCTAGAAACAGCGAGAAACCAGCCCCTGCTGTGTCAGCCCCACCCCCTGGGTGCATGCTGGGGAGGTGTCACCCTTTGTGAGGAATGAAGAAATGGACCATGCCTTGGCGCTTGCCCCGGTCCCACCCCCTTCTGCCAGAGACCCTCAGATCTGCCCCACTTCTGCCCAGGCTCCCACAGGCACCCTTGACGCAAACGATGTAGAGCTGGCCATGCCCACCTAGTAGGCCACACCCACTCCATCCACGCCCATCCAGTAGGCCGCACCCACCCTGTCCACACACACCCGGCCCCCTGAGGGCAACTGCAATGCTGATGCAGCCCTCAATGAAATTGAGTTTGACACCCCTGCACTAGAAGATGAGAAGGGTTTTTGTTTTTTCCTTCATTAGAAGCAGTGCAAGATTGGATATCAGCTGATGAGGAGCATGAGATAAGCTATCTTCTCTACCTACTGAGTTCATTTAGGATCCCCTAAGAAATATAAATGTTTAGCTTCTCTCATGAAAAGCTTCTGTCTTACAGCTGTTCTAGGTCAAGCATTACTTCTAATGAAGAAGTTGAAAAGCTAACTGCTACCATGTTTCCCTGAAAATAAGACCCGGTCTTATTTTTTATTTTTATTTTTTTGCTCCAAAAGACACATTAGGGCTTATTTTGGGGGAAACACTGTATCAGGGTGATCAGCCCGGCTGGGTGCCCCAATCCCCGGAGCGCACACAAAAGGCAGCGAGTGCATGGGGGCCGATGGTGTCCAGCAGCAGCTGCAGCCTGTCAGCCCCTTGGCACATCACAGGTAAGTCCAAGTGCAGAGGCAGAGTCGAGGGGGAGGCAGGTAATCCGGACACACTGCACGGCCGCCTGGCTTGCAGGAGGCTCATGCAGCAGCAGCAGCAGCAGGTGGAGGCAAAGGCATGGGGGGAGGCAGGTCATCCAGATCTCTCCCCCATACCTCTGCCGGGCAAGCCTCCTGTGAGCCAGGCAGCCACGCAGCGTGTCCGGATTGCCTGCTTCCTCCCCCATGCCTCTGCCTCCACCTGCTGCCAGTGCTGCTGCGCGAGCCTCCCATGAGCCAGGCGGCTTTGCAGCACATCCAGATTGCCTGCCTCTGCCCCCTCCTCCCCCCAGTGTCTGTCTCCCTTGGCCCCCATGCCCTCGCCGCCTCCTGTGCTGGCCACGCCCACGCCCACCCACCCCCTGGACTTATTTTTGGGATAGGGCTTATATTAGGAGCACGCTAAAAATCAGGCTAGGACTTATTTTCTGGGTGGGTCTTATTTTCAAGGAAACACGGTACTTAGAGAATCTTCCCCACTACCACGTTCCTGTTCTCAAAAAGGAGAAAAATGGATAGAGAGAGAGTGAGCTGATGAACAATACTGCAAGGGCAAACCACAAAATGGATCTGAAGCCTGGTTTAAAAGGATCTGGGTGTAAAAGAAGAATGATGCTTTTTCCTGTTTCACACATTACAAAATTTTCCTCATTATTAATAGATTCTTTACAGAATCAGAGACATTCATACACGCATGCTCCCATACACACCCACATACTTTAATGACCATCTAATGGCTTCTTCAGAGGTGAATCAAACTCTTATTTTCTGGTAATTGTTTTTGCATAATACCACTGTCATTTTTTTCCTTCTGAGAAGATATTGAAAATAATTTTTAGAAATATTGAGTCAGAGAGTGTAGTTGCACATTATTTGTCCATATATTTGTATCCTCCTTCTCTAGGAGCCTAAATCTCTGAATTAAGAAGATAAATGATGTCTCTGGTGCACATAACAAGGGGACATTGGGTCTTCCAAGCACGTTTTGAAATGGGCACTTTTAGGATTAGAATTTAGAAAAACAATTCAGAAATGGACATCCTCTAGGAAAATCTTCTGGTAAATTTTATTTACTGCTTTTTTTTTTTTTTTGCTTGATCCTGAATATTGTAAATGCCTCATGTAGATTAAGGAGACAAAATGAATTATCTTGGGTTTGTAAGCACCATTGTTCCTTGTCCCTGGTGTTCCCTCCAAGTGAGGATTAGAGATGTTCATCAGGCTCGATCAGGGGTCTTCAAACATGGCCCTTTTATGACTTGTGGACTTCAACTCCCAGAATTCCTCAGCTAGGCACGCTGGCTGAGGAATTCTGGGAGTTGAAGTCCACAAGTCATAAAAGGGCCAAGTCTGAAGACCCCTGGGTTAGATCTACAGAACACATGTAACAGAAAACATGGATCAGTTTTACATTACAGAGAAATGTAAAGCTGATTTATTTCCCTAATTGGACTCTCAATTTTTGCTTGGATGAACAAATTCAATGTGTTTTTTTGTTCTCATTTCTTTCCAATTTTAACATCTGATATGCTGGAACACAAATAATAGGTATCAGTTGCATATCAATGGATGCAAAGTTGAATTCTTCATGTCTCCATAGACCTGGAGTTATTTTCTGTGTTTTGAGATTAAACAAAAATCTGACAGACACAACTGTGGCAGAAATGCACAACACTAACCCTAGTGGTTAGTCATCCCATGTCAATTTCACTTCCTCATAATTGTCAAAATTAGGGACGGGGAAGAAACAAGTTTTACCATATCTGATTGCTAACTTATTTAAATTTGTATCTTTTATCCAAGACAAAATAAAATTCAGTTATCTCTTGAAAAATGGCCATTTTTTAACATTTTCAGTGTGATTTTCACTGATCATTTTACAATGTATATTCTGAAAAAGGCTGTACAGAAATTTATATAGTCATTAAAGACAATACATGTACTATGTTAGGAAGAGTTCTTTGCAAGAAATATGTTTATTAAACAAAGTTGCAAAGAAAGGGATAAATTTGGGGAAATACAGACCAAAATGCATACAATCTTTTTAAAAATAAAGCTAAACTACCAAAATTGACAGACATTTAAAAATTAAAACTGGAAGATCTAAATCCACCTATCCCTAGCCCCAATGAGATTTCCTCTGTTAAGCAATGGTCAGTTGTGACCAGTGTCTGCAGGAGGGGAGAGATCCCTCTTTAATTTGCCTAGCTTGATTGAATATTCTTTAGTACTTTTCTGGTTGATATCATGATAGCCTGATCTTCAGGATTCCCTCCCATATTGGTAGCAACCAATAGTGCAATATGTTATAAATTTCCCTCAGCAGATCTGAAAGGAACCAGGTTAGCGAATTAATATATGGTTGAACAAATATCTGATGAGATGTGATTCTAGTTAATTGGCATTCACTGTTAGATATTTTTTTCCTTGAGTCCTTACAATTAATACATCCTATTGTGAATAATCTCTTATATTTCACTTAATGACCCAAACCTGCAACAATACTAAGCTTTTCTTTGGATCACTCTTTCCAACCTCTGACTCTACAAGGCAGTTATGGGGCAGTGACTTTTTTCCCCAATCGTGGGCCTTGCAAAGATACTTGCAATGCTCTAAAGAAAATTGCCCAGTTGATGTGGCAAGCTGTTGCATGGAGACAGTCACCATGTGGAGCGTTTTAAAATTGCCTCTATGTTTGCATCAGCTGTAATAATGCTAATACTACAGAGGTGAAAGTTTGCAATAGCCTTCAAAAGGAGCTACCTTAATAGACATCATTTAATAGACGACTGTTGTCCTATTTTCTTTTCACTTGCTGTAATCTGCAGCACAAGAAATGAATGTTTTACAAAACGTAATTTTTGTCTTCCCATTTTTGTAAGAGATGAATTATCCATTATCTGGGTTTTGTTGATGCACTTTTCCCCCTGCCTGCTTCACTTTCATGCTTAAAGGGATGTTGTTCTATTGATTTCTGTTGGAAGCTTCCAGCACACACATTGGAGCATATTAAGTGCCACAATGGTGGCTTTTTTTATATATTTTGGGGCAATTTAACTGTTTGGAAGATGCAGAAACATTAGGAGGCAATGAAATGGTTGGCAGGTGACTCTCCACCCCGCCCAACCTGACTTTTCTTCTCCCATTCTTCAAAATGTAGCCAGTCCTTTCACGTTTTTTACTTTGCCAATTTTCAGCAGGAAATCAAGGAAAATGACCGCTGAACATAAGAGCATAGAACAAAGAAAACTGAAGAACAAAAGACAGCAGCAAGCCCACTATCTATGGGAGACGAAATTCAATGCATCTTTGCCAGAGAAAAGCAAATAACTGATTGCATCAAGCAATTACTGGGCATTGTGGTCCAAATCCTCAGATGACGTAGGTATAGAAGCACCTACCCTGCCTTTAGGAAACTCTTTTTCTTTCTCCATATTACAGCTGTTTAACTCGGCAAAACTCAAAGAAAGGCAGGAAAGAATAAAGTTAATGCTTGTAGAGAGAACAGAGGGGAATTGAAGGACAGAATCATGCTCCCAAGGGCTCAGAGGAGCCTGAGCCTGGGTCAAGAAAATAACTTGAGAAAACATTTCAGACAAGCCTAGTACACACAATGAGGGAGGGGAAAAAAAAACATTTAGACCTGCGAGATTCTGTTACGGAGTTTTATAAATACAGTAGAAACTTGGTACTCAATATTAATTGGTTCTGGGAGGCAAGACAGTTCTAAAAACCACGAGTGCCAAACAAACCAGGTGACTTATCACGTGATCCTTTGTTTTGGTCAGGAAAAACTTTCTGTCTCTCCTTTTTCCTATGTCAGTGACCCTTCCAGCCTGGCCAACTTCCTGTCCGCCCTCTACAGCCATTCCCCTCTTCTTTTTGCAGTGACCTTCCCAGCATGGCCAATTTCCTGTCCTCTCGCTGCAGCTATCCCCCTCTTCCTTTGGCAGCACACCAAATATCAAAGAAACTACAAGTACCGGGACAAGATTTTCACATCAAAATGCACTGAGTACCAAATTTGACGGGTTTTGAAGCAGTCGAATATCAACTTACCACTGTAAAAGTAGTCCCGACCAATATGGCATTGATTCCTTGTGTCCTTTTTTTGAAAATCAAATATGTGAAATAAAATCAGAAAATTATGAAGTCTCATTTTAATACTTTAGCAGCCTGATAAATGTGGAGTCCATAAGTTCTAGGAAGCAAGTTATTGAAGAATCATGCAGGACTCATCTTACCTCCAATTATTATTTATTTAATTAACTTATTTAATTAACTTTAATTTATTTATTTGTCTCTATTTATTCATTTAAAAGATTTATATGGCTGCCCATCTTAAGCAAAAGCAACTCTTAAGGTTGTTGCCAATGGAATGCCTCCATCTAAGTTCAAGCTGTAGAGAAATCATTTGCCAATCCCTTTTGGGGGAAACTCAAACAAAAATAAAATCATTGTTTCACAATTACAGTCAGAACCAGATAATGACGGTGGTGGTAGTGGTGGTGGTTCAACTGCTTTGCAGAAATCAAATACTTAAAACAGAAAAACCCCAACGTAGTTTTCTTCATGTACTTTTACAATGGAGTAAATCTTAAACTCTGTATGGTGGAAACTGTTTGTGTCTCCATAGCAGGGACTGGTGTTGGCACTCTCACGTATACTCCATGTCAGCTTTCTTTCCCAGTGATACCTTTGATACTGGCCTCTTGGTGGCTTGCAGTCTTAAAGCAATAGAGCTGTAATGTTAAACAGGCTGACCATCTTCCCTCCTGAAAAATCAGACCAAACTCCTCTCACCTCTCTGATCTAGCATCCCCAATCTTCTCCTTGATTTCTGCTGCCGTTGTCCATGTGTTTCACCACTGCCAAATCTATCTGCCACTTCAACTCTGTCCCTCCTTTCACCATTCTTCCTACTTCTCTCAGCTCCTTTGTCCACATTCTCTACTGATAGCTAGATGTTTCTGTAGATGACTGCCAATGCTTCAGTTTTTATTCCTTTTTTTGCCCACTGTTGAGTTTTGTTCACCAATCAATTATGTCTGCTTATTGCAGCTGTCTAATGCTCCTTTTCCTGCCAAATGGTTAGAGTTTGGGTTATTGATCAACTGGATGACAGTTACCTCTGTACACATTATGCCATACTTACAACAAAGATATTGTACCAATCTATTATCTTTCTGGACATGAGGTATTAACACTAGTGGCAGGCAAAAAAGAAACAAGAGCTTCATTTTCCTTCATTAGCCAACCAAAATCCTGCTTCCATGCTCTCCTGGACTTATCCTTCTCTATTGCCACACAGAGGGGAATCCTTGCTGAGATACAGGTAGTCCTCGACTTACAACCACAATTGAGCCCAAGATTTCCATTGTTAAGCAAGATGGTTCTTAAGTGAGTCTTGCCCCATTTTTTCTTGCCACAGTTGTTAAGTGAATCAGATGTTAAGTTGGTAACATGGTTGTTAAGTAAATCTGGCTTTCCTATTAACTTTGCTTGTCAGAAGGTCACAAAAGAGGATTACATGACCCCAGGACACTGCAACCATCATAAATATAAACCAGTTGCCAAGTGTCCAGATTTTGATATCCAATGCTCAACAGTCATAAGCATGAAAAACAATCACAAGTCACTCTTTTCAATGCCACTATAACTTTGAATGGTCACTAAACAAATGGTTTTAAGTGCAGACTACTCGTATACACTTGGCTTCTGTTTGCTGTACTTGGAAAAAGCCTTCTATCCTTTTTCTAAAATTCTTTTCTTTAAATTGTTTTTCTTCCTTCCCTCTTTTTCTAGACACGTTTTTTTGGGGGGGGGGCAAACCACCCTGCTTCCCATTTGACCTTTTGGCCCAACTGCTGCTCTTGGCTCCCCTCCTCTCCCCATTCCTTTTAGCCCAGAGATGGTTAAACATTTTGGGCTTGGTGTATTGAAAGTTCAGAAAATGCCTAATTTGACTCTGCTGGCATTTCACACGTGCACCTCCCCATATATAAACAACAGAGAAACAATTCTCTATCTCCCACATCTAGGCCATCCTAAACATTGGCACTTTGTGGCAGCTCTGAGGCTGGGCCTGGAATAAAGGCCTGGACCTCAACTTTAACCCTAGTGCCACTGCTACCACTCAAAAAGACCACCTCGCACCATTTTCCAAAATGTGCAAACCTCTGGGAACAGTGCAATTGCCCCCACAGCCCAGGATTGTCCCTAGGATCTGCCGTACACCGCTTCAGGTGTTCTGTTTTACTGACAGGCCCCTGCGGACTACCTGAGGTTGATCTGGGTTTCACCAGGGCTTCATTCTTGAATCAGCTTCAGAGAATGCTCTTCCACGACCTCTGCAGCTGCCAAAACACACCCATTCTCACACATTTTTGGGAGGCTGCAGAGGCCAGAGCATAGCCCTCTTGCATAATTTCCAGAGGCACCACTCCATTTTCACACAGCCTCTTCAGCTTTCAAAAATCCTGCAAACATGTGCCCCATTTTCACATGGCTTCTGGAGAGTCCAGAGACTGTGTGAGACTGCTCTGTTCTTGCTTGGTCTCTGCAATCTCCAAAAATCACACAAGAACAACTATTTCAAGAATAGTTGATGTGAGGTGTTAGTGAACACCCAAAATGTGGATGGGCCATCACAGTTTTTACGTCTCCACTCATTTTCCATTTCAATTTTCCACTTAAGTTTGGTTTCTGCTGTTTTATTTCTTGGGCACTTATCCTTTTTTTAAAAAAATTCTCTTGTTTCTTAATCCCTTGCCACAAATTCCATTGGTACCAATCTTTTATTCTGTTTGTTAGCCCCCAAATCAAAGTTCCTTGTTTAAGAACTCTCTCTCTGTGTCTGTGTGTGTGTGTGTGTGTGTGTGTGTNGAGAGAGAGAGAGAGAGAGAGAGAGAGAGAGAGAGAGAGAGAGAGAGAGAGAGAGAATTTTGTGGAAATCTGGTTTGTGAAAAGATAGGTGAAAGGACCCCCACTCTTCCTTTCAGGGCCAATAGTTTAGAGTAACAAGAGGAAATAGTAAAACTGATGAGTGTGTTTTAATCATGGCTTTATTAATAGCAAGAACCTCCATAATCAATAAAAGATTGGGGTTTGGTGGAAGAATTCTCCATACTCATTGAATACAGATGTTCAACCAGCTACACACATCTCATTGATGTCTTTGTAGACTACTTCAATGAAATCAGGATGCCTCCACCACTGGTCACTTATCAAAAAAATGGAGTTCAAGTTGGTTTATTGTGATTTATTTTTGATAAATGTATGCTGGTTTCTACCAAGTAATGCATTGTTTTCTAAATTCTCATATACTGGCTGCTCAATAATTAGTTTCAGATTTTTCCTGGTGTAAATGACAAGTTGGTCAGACTATAGTTTCCTTGTTTTTTCCCCCTCTTTTTGAAGATCAGAGCAACTTTTGCTCTTGTCAGCCCTAAAACAGATTAAGAAACCAATGCCATGTAAATCAGTACCGCTTTTACTGTAGCAATTATAGTAATAAAATTTTGTAAAACTGAATGCACTTCCTGCCTCTCTCTTTGTCTTAACAAGGAAAGAGCTTGTCTGAATTACTTTCTTGGCCCAGGCTCAGGCCCCTTTTATCTGCCCATTGTCTTCATAGCATCTCTTCCTCATATCCTTCCAGGCTATTCCTTCTGCCCTCTATAGCCTTTCTCTCAGGTATTATGCCTATCCTACATAATTTCTCAAAAATAACAAAAAGGGGCTCCAAGATGACATCCACAATCGTTTTCAGGAATCTTGAATATAATTGACCTTGGTAAATTAAGCTCATTCATGTTGCCAGGTGCTTCCTAAACATCTCTTTATTTATCAAAGATTGTCAGTCCCTCCATTTGTCAGTTATTCTGCTTAAATCCATTTGAACATATGTCCCCTTTGAGGAGGGAACCAAAGCAAAGTAAGACCTGGAGCTCTGCACTTTTTCCATCGCTTGTTATGATTCTACTACATTTTCTAACAGCAGCTCCACTTGAAAAACCTAAATTTCTTTTGCACTTGAGTCTGCCTCATTGTCTTTCTGTGGATATTTGTTATTAACTGGTTATCCTTCTTGGTGACTGGATGGTGCCCACTTTCCATTTTCTATATGTCTCCTTTTAACTCAAAATCAGGTGAAAGCTCTCTATGAATTCATATCAGTTTCCCAATCTCTGCTAAAATGTAACATCTACTGTAGTATTTCCCAACTTTCCTGCATTCTATGCGAATCTCTGCCCATGAAATCCCAGATAGTACATTAAATGTTTTGCATTTGGTGGTCCTGAAATGCAGAGTACAATAAGAACCCAATTTCACTTTCTGTAATACCCTGAACCCCAAACTGACATTATCTCTTCCTCCCAAATTTCCCACTCATTTCTTTAATCAGCTCTTTTCAATCCTTAGGATCATATCTAGGAGAACCAATCCTCTTGTCTCTACTTCAACCTTTTTGAATCAGTCAACAAGACCACTGAGGACTTTTGAAGACCTTGGAGTCTTGACCCAGTTGGTTTTCCAACAGATGTCCGAGTAGTTAAAATCTCCCATTATTATATTATTACTGTGAACTGCTTTTATGAGTCTGAGCTAAGCTTTAAGCTCATGGGCTTTCCTCTCCTCTATCTTCCTTCTGCACTTCTAGAAGGACTTTGGGAAGTATAATTTGACTCTTAAAGAATCTTAGCTGTCATGAAAAAAAAAGCTAAATTCTGCTGAGATCTTCTAAGCTGCAGGAGTACGAACGAAACTATCTGCTTAGATTGGTAAAGCCATTTTAAGGCATTTTACACCAAATTTTGACAAAGGATGACAAGTACCTTTGAGGAAACCACAGAATATTTTAAATTTTTCATATTTTTTGAAAGCAACTAGTTATATGGAGGTATTGGAAACCTAATTCTCTCAACAGCCTGCATAAGATTAATCGATGTATCAAAACTCCACCAGATTTTGGGTTCTCAGTGCTATTTTGCAAAGCAGTAAATGAATATTTGCTGCCACACAAATGACAGCAAATAAACATTTTAAAAAGACTAATATTGCAAGATTGCTAAACCTTGCAAGCTTTCTGCAATCTGATTGTTAAGATTATGTAAAATTTCATTCAAGAATGCCAAAACTAATCTGTCAGATTTTTGTCATTCTCATCTAACTCTCATACAATTTCATATAGAAATAAAATTTTGGGTGGTTTTACATTTTTGCCATATTATCTTAAATATTGAACTTAAACAAGTTAAAGCTAGAGCTCTGTGGATACTATCTAAGGACAACATAGATAATTTTGCCTTCTTCTAATTTATATGAATAATATTATGTGTGGTAGAACGAGCAGAGCAAGAAGAAAGAGTCTTTCCCAAGTGGCTAAAAGACAAATCAATCTGGAATCCTTGGTATGCAGGAAGAGGCTCATAGTGGATCTCCCCTAACCTTCCACAGGGCATATCTAATTGTTATGCAGATTGTGCTTTAGTCTGGCAAGATTCCTGTCTATGGACGAGCAACAATAAAGAAACTTCTCTGAGTAAATTACTGTGTCATTCTTGCTTCCTTGCACCTAACAATGTGTGTGAAATGGCATGACCTAACAAAGAGTTAAGCAAAAGGAAAGTCTGCATTTAAGAATTTGTTAAAGTATTTATCTGGTTTTCTACAGAACAGATCAATTTCTTCCCCAACTTTTCCATTCCTTTTACCTTCTCAACCAGCATTCATATCTAGAATAGATAATCCCCTTATTTCTTCTTCAGATCAATGGATCAATCAGTAAAACCACTGAGGACTTTTTGGGGACTTTGCAGTCTTGGCTGAGCTGGTTTTCTGACAGATATCCAAATAGTGGAAATCTTCCATCACTACCATGTCTCCCCCTTCCTGAAAGTTCTGTAATCCCGTGGACAACATCTGCATAGCCAATTGTTTTTTTTAATATATTTTATTGATTTTTTGCAATAACAATCTTTAGTGCTTGGTAAACAGCATGTTGTCTGGGTTCATATATTTGAAAAAAACAATCAATAATAATTAATTTCTATAATTCCATGATCAATATATGTTTCCTTGATCTTCCCTTCTTCCAATGTTATTCTTTGTCAACATTAGATAAATATAATAATATTTTCAATACATACAAGGTTGGATATAAACATTTTTTGTGTTTGTACAGATAACAATAACATCCATATATAACATCTTTTCTAATTAACTTATGTTTCAATTGTATTTGTAAAAGTCATCTTGTTCGATCACTATGTATCCTATTTTCAAAATTCTTATTTAAACTTAATTTCCCCTCAGTATTCAAACCATTCTTATCAGTCATACTGTAGTTTTCTCAAAATTAATTATCTAAATATCCAAACTTTTCATTTATACACCTCATTCCAATATTTTCATATTTCATATATTATAAAGATACCATACTACTTATATATCCTATAACATCCACACATAATATCTTTTCTGAATGGTTTATATTTCAACTATATTTATAAAAGTCATCTTATTGAATCACTATATGTCCTGTTTTCAAAATTCTTATTTAAGCTTACTTTCCCTTCAGTATTCAAATTATTCTTCTCAATCATAATTCTCTCAAATTTAATCACCTTTAAATGTCTAAACTTTCCATTCACATACATCATTCCAGTATTTTAACATTTTATATATTATAAAAAATACTGTACTTATATCTCTTATCCCTCTTACTATAGGGCCCCTTTATATCCAAAATTATCTATTCTTTTAACCTTATTAATCTTGTAGTACTCCATCTGGTAAGTCAAATCAGATCTCTTAAGTCTAGCCTTCTTCTTTTGCCAAATAGCTTTCCAAGTTAGTATGTTCCACTTGCCAGGAAGTTTCTGTATTTTTGTAGGTGTTGTTGGGAGTATGAAGGACAAGTTGAATAGGATATATGCTTTTTGTCTCCCAGACTCTGGTGATTTTCCTGGCAGTTCTATAATCCATTTTGTTAAATCTTCTTTCTTATCCTCAAATTTGTTTTGATGTCCTGCCAGATAAAATATCTTTCCATTTTCATTTTGTAATAAAATTTTGTAAAAAATTTTTCTGTTTGTGTTAAGTTATTGTTCTTTTTATTTGTAGCTTCCCTGTTTAAGTCACTTTCTTCTAGTTTGTGTTCTGTTATCTGATTTGTTTGTTCATTCTTTATCATCATTTCTGAGAGTTTTTTTAATTGTAAGTTTAGATTGAAGATGTGCTCATTTATGTCATCAAAGTTATTTTTGATCTCATCATGATTTGAAACTATTATCATTTGAATCTGTCATAGCATTGTGTACATTTCATCCTGAAAAGTATTTGTCCCGTCCTGGAGTATTACTCCTGCAGATCTCTGATGTTCCAGGCTAGATCTTTCAAAAGGGAGTATTTGGTATGGTTTCCTGTCCCTTTTAGATAAATATGCAATATCCATTTCGTCTCCCCCCTGTTGCGTTGGCTGATGGATCAGGGTTCAGGCTTCAACTCTTAGAGCCCCGTAACAGGGGTGAGAATTTTAGAGGGACCCTCGCAAGGGTGATCACCTTGAGTAGGGAAAGATTTTTCCCTTTGCCACCGACCCAGTGTGCCGGACGATCAACGGTCACAGTAGGGAACTGCGATGGCGTATGAACAGAGCCCTAGGA